>NC_000071.6:130804710-130892210 GCF_000001635.26 Mus musculus | reverse complement strand
CAGGGCCAGGTATACCGCTGTCCCCTTTGCCTGTCCTCCCTGTTGGTATGTATTCTTCTCTCTCTCTTCTCTTCTGAGACACTCACCGTCCTTCCCTCAGTTAATCTATCACCAGAATGGCACATGAGAATTGTTTGTTGCCGCCTAATTAAATGTAATCTGATCTTGGACTCCTTCTCCAATGGCTTCATCTTTGAAGCCATGTATCTTATAAACGCCTTGTCATTATGATGCATTGTGCCAATAAGGTACTCACACCCCGATGAAATGACATGGCCCAGTGAGCAATTAGCTTAGGGAAAGCAGAAGCAGATGTGAGTGACAGGCAGGAGGCTGCCATCCAAATACAATCCTGTGAGCGCTGAGGGGAGGAGACAGAGCCATGGAGAGCATGACATGGGGAGCTCCCAAGGAAAGATGATTCTGACCAGAAATTAGCCTTGGGATTCTAGGGATATGCCTCTACTATCTGGTAGATGTCCCTTTTACCTAGGATGTGACTACTTTATGCTTGCTTCATTTTTAAAGATTTATTTTAATTTTCATTATGTATATGCACGTGGGTCTATGCATGCAAGTGCAGGTGCCTTTGGAGGCCAGAAGAGGGCGTTAGATCCCCTGAAACAGACTGGCAGTTGTGAGCCACCTGACATGAGTTCTGGGGGAGCAAGCTCAGATCCTCAGGTCTTCTACAAGAACAAGAACCATATTCCCAGCCCTGTTCTATTACTATTATTACTATTATTATTGTTATTATTTTACATTCCAGTCACTGCACACCCCCTTCTCCCTTCCCACAGTTCCTCATCCCATTCCTTCTCTTCCTTGTCTCTAAGACGGTGCCCCCCACCCCCCAGGCCACCCCCTTCCTTGGGGCCTCAGGTCTCTCCAGGATTAGGTGCATCTTCTCCCACTGAGGCCAGACCAGTCGGTCCTCTGCTACATATGTGCGTAGGGGCCATGCGCTTGGGAGGTCACTTCTCCATACTCTCCAGCCTGTGTATGCTCCTGGTTGGTCTCTAGGAGCTCCCTGGGGTCTGCATTAGTTGAGACCTCTGCTCTTCCTATGGGGTCACCCTTCCCTTCAGCTTCTTTAATCCTTCCCCTAATTCAACCATAGGGTTCAGCCCAACGGTTGGATGTAAGTATCTGTGTGTCTCAGTCAGCTTTAGCTTCATTTTTTTTAAAGTGGATAATGTCATCTCTGTTTTTATATAACTGCACCTTGAAATTTTTTTCAAATAAAATTTAGTCTGTGTCTGTGTGTGTGTGTGTGTGTGTGTGTGTGTGTGTGGTATTTGTATTCCTGTGTATAAAGGAACACTTATGAGTGGAGGGTGTGTGGGCATGTGTGTGGATGCAGGTGGAGGCCAGGGATCAACCTTAAGTGTTGTCTGTCCTGTGTTTTGGGGAGTGGGGGTACTCACTGGCCTAGAACACCCTAAGTAGGCTAGGATGACTGGGCAGTGAGCCCCAGGGATCCGCCCAACCCTGCCTCCCAACTCTGAGATTCCAAGTGTGTACCACCATGCCTGGCTTTTGTACATGGATTCTGGGAATCAACTCAGGTCCTTGTGCTTGCAAAGCCAGGAATTTACCAATGGAGCCACCTCCCCAGCTCCAAAAAGCATCCTTTACAATATATAATGTAATGTTTTTGTTTTTAAAACAGGGTCACTATGTTGCCCAGGCTGCCCTCGAACTCCTGAGCTCAAAGATTAGTTCCCTTTCTGGTTACTGTATCTGAATGGCAAACAGAAGTAACTCAAAGTGGGAAAGTAGGTTCAGGGTTCTGGGTCCTGGAGGCCTGGAAGGCATGGCAGTGGGGAGAGTGGCTTTCAGCTGTGCCGTTGTAGTGAGGTGTGTGGGGTGTCTGCTTCTATCACGTGGGTCTTGGGGATCAAACCCAGATCATCTGGCCTGGCACCGTGGGCTCCCACCCATGGAGCAATCCAGTTAGTTCTCCTATGCAATATTTTCTAATATTTATCTTTGTATTTTATGCATAGAAGTGCTCTGCCTCAATTAGGCCTGCATGCCACAAGAGTGCATCGGATCCCATTACACATGTTTGTAAGCCACCACACGGGTGCTGGGAACCAAACTGGAGTCTTCTGGAAGAGCAACAATTGCTCTTAACTGCGGAGCCATGGATCCAGCCTCCTTTATTCACTATTTTAAAAGTCCTCCACCTACCTGGCTACACATAGCCATTAAGAGCTCGTTTGTTTGAGTGATGCTTGTGCCTCTGACTGCTGTTCATTACTATGGGAACTGTGACTCCTGGGTCCAAGTGCCTTAGAGAGAATCTCTTATCCATCTTTCACAGAGACCCCGGTGAAAGGCAAGGTTATACTCTTGGGGCTTGCAGACAGTCTGGGCTTCATACTCTTTTCTTGTCTATGGTTCACCATCTCTTCCCTACCTACTTCCAATCCCCAATTCCAATCTTCGGTTTACGTTTTCTTTTGACATTAGGCTTCACCAACTTGCCCAGGCTATAACCTTGAAATCATTCATTATGCCCTTAGCTTATCTTGTACTTGCTATCTACCTGCCTCAGAATCCTGAGTTCATAGGACCCCAGGCCTGGGCCACCAAGCCCACACAGGTGCAAGGATAATTTTCAAAGACTTTCCTCATTTGAAATTGAAAGGATCTCGTATGAGGCTATGCCAGTGCCTGGCAAATATAGAAGTGGATGCTCACAGTCATCTATAAGATGGAACACAGGGCCCCCAATGGAAAAGCTAGAGAAAGCACCCAAGGAACTGAAGGGGTCTGCAACCCTATAAGTGGAACAACAATATGAACTAACCAGTGCCCCCAGAGCTCATGTCTCTAGCTGCATATATAGCAGAAGATGGCCTAGTCGGCCATCACTGGGAAGAGAGGCCTCTTGGTATTGCAAATTTTATATGCCCCAGTACAGGGGAATGCCAGGGCCAAGAAGTGGGAGTGGGTGGGTAGGGGAGCAGGGTGGGGGGGGGAGGGTATAGGGAACTTTCAGGATAGCATTTGAAATATAAATGAAGAAAATATCTAATAATAAAAAAGAAGAAATTGAAAGGATCTGAGTTCACAGTAAGCCAGGGCAGGTCCTAAAATGGTTGACGCTGCTCATTGGAGCCAATGGGTTCCCACCAGAGGAAGACAAAGAAAGAGGGTAGCAGCCACCTGTAATGCCAGCACTCTGGACACAATGACAGAGATCCCCGAGGACAAAGGTGACTAGCTCAACTAACCAAATCAGTAAGCTCTGGGTTCAAGTCAGAGACCCTGCATCCACTTCTGTATCTTCCAGGCACTGGCATAGCCTCATTCGAGATCCTTTCAATTTCAAATGAGGAAAGTCTTTGAAAATTATCCTTGCACCTGTGTGGGCTTGGTGACCCAGGCCTGGGGTCCTACGAACCCAGGAGTCCGAGGCAGGTAGATAGCAAGTACAAGATAAGCTAAGGGCATAATGAATGATTTCAAGGCTATAGCCTGGGCAACTTGGTGAAGCCTAATGTCAAAAGAAAAGGTAAATGAAGTGGAAAGCAACTGGAGCTGACTCCCAATGTTAATCTCTGGCCTCTATATACATGTACACAATAGATGCGTGCGTACACACACACACACACACACACACACACACACAAACACGCATACACCCATACACATGAAAAATGAAAACCAGAGACACACAGTGGGGATGAAGAAGTAGAAATAGAGATGAAAAAGAAAGGAAGCTCATAGGAGCAGACTAGGGACTCTTAACATCTATGAAGATAATAAAATAAAAAATGTAAGCTACATTAAAATGAAAAGGTCTGGTGAGACAGAAACAAGGTTCTGGTTCTCCAATGGTGTGTACACTGTTGTTTTATGCTAATTCCATATGTAAATGGTGGTCAGTGTAGAAGGTTTCTATGCACTGCTAGCCTGCCACTTCCTTTGCCTGGCTGGCTTCCTGTAACCACGGACTTTTCTACCTAGCATCTTTGTTCCCTGAAATAACAACTCTGAGATATATGAATAAGTGTCTGGGCCAATAGCTTTGGCTCATTTCTGGTAGCTCGTAACCCCATTATCCCAATTAAACTAATCTAACTCTTGCCATGTGGTTGCTTACCTTTCCTCTGGTCCATGAGTTTGTCTCCATCAACATTAGGGGTGAATCTCCCCTGTACCTGACTATCCCAGAGTCCCCCACCCCTACCCCTGCTCTCCTGTACATCCCACCTTCTGATCTTGCCTCAGTTTCATTGGCCATAGGCTTTTTATTGACAGGTGATGCTTCCACACAGTGCATAAGAGATTCTCTCTACAGGTTCCCTACATGCACAGACCATCTCAGGACAGGCTAGAGGGATGTCTCAGTGGTCAAGAGTGTCCTTGCTGCTCTCGCAGAGGATCCAAACCCAGTCCCTAGTGCCCATGTCAGGTAATACACAACTGCTTACAACTCCAGCTCCAGGGGAATCAATCCAATGTCCTACTCTGACCTCTGTGGGCACTACACTCAGATGCACATAGACATGCACATAGGTTAAATATAAGATGGGTGTTCAGAAAAAGGATGGGGCAGGAGAAAAACTTTTCTATATTCAGAGGAGTCACAATCACAAAAAGCCATTCTTATATGTGTCAGTTGAGCATGAAGCTAAGACATCAACTGAAGAAACAAGCTGAAATCAACACACACACACACACACACACACACACACACACACACACACACACACACACACACACACATCTCCTGAACAGAAGGTACACAAACTCCATTCTTCACTGAGCCTGGCTTTTCATGCTGACTGTGCCTGATTTTAAAGTGACGAGAGAGCCCCTTAATGGTAAAGGCTTTGCGAGCCATGTTTTTATTGGCAATTTAATGGATTTTTCAATGCGTCCCAGAGTCATTTCGCAATTATTGTCAGGTTTTTGTTTATCTGGCTGTAACCTGAATATTTCAATTCTCCCTCAAGGCTGTTAAATCTGGGTTAATAGTCGTGAGTCTCTCTTAGATCATCTCAACTAGAAAATGCTTTTCTCTTCTAAATGAGAATTAATGGTATTCGGTGGGCAGAGGTTTTATGTTTCCTCGTGCACTTGGGTTGTAGATAATAGGGTTCATTTCTTCTCTTGGACCCAGCAGGCAAATCTAGAGTGACCCTACCCCATTTAAAGGTATTTAGCCACCACTGGCTCTTTATAATACACTTTTCTTGATCCCCGTGGCTTTCAGAAATGTGTGAGATTCTGTTAGCCTAAAAACCATCAGGGCTGGGGAGATGATGTGGTCAATAAGTGCTTGGCAGGCAGGAATGAGGGCTCAGAACACATGCAAAAAAGACAGGTATGGTGGTTCAGCACTGTCAAGGTGGAGACAGGGAAATTCCCTGGGGCTCCCTGGCCAGTCAACCTTGCCTCTTTAATGAGTTCTGGGAAACTGAGAATCCAGTCTCACAATGTAAGGTGCAAGGCCCCTGAAGAATGACACCCAGTTGGCATGTGGCCTACACACATGCCCACACGCCTGCACACCCGCACATGCATGTGCACCTACACACAAATGTGTACCCACATGAGCACACATGCACACAGACCATATCTGCTTTATGTTTGTGGCTTGACTAGAAAAATGAACGAGCATAGAAAGGGAGAGAGAACGGCTTACAGTGTCTGCCAAATGAAGAAAGGGAAGCCGAGACCAGAGGAATTGAGTAAAGGTGTGTAGAGGCAGATTTCAGTGAGTTAGCAGAGACCATCTAAACCAAATGGAAATAAAGGAATCCAGGGCCCAGGCCAGGGGCAGGAGACTGCGGGATGGTGGTGTGTACCGGGGTTATGGGAGAGATGCTGTTCCAAGAGTCTCAGAAGATGACTCTAAAGCTGATGGAGACTCAGGCACATGTGGGATGTGAGGCTGCCTTGGGCGTGGTCAGCAAGCACCTAGCCTTCAGAAAGCAGTCACTAAGAATCACACAGAGCCCATAGTTTAGTGTGACCATGAAATCTCAGGTGGCTGACTTTGGTCAGAGAAGTGTCTGAATGACAACTCTGCACAAATGATAAAGATTTAGACAGAGGGATGCTGAGAGAGAGAGAGAGAGAGAGGGAGGGAGGAAGAGAGAGCAAGAGCGAGAGCGAGAGAGAGAGAGAGAGAGAGAATGAATATGAATTACCATTACGCCAAACCTGAAAACCTAAGTTAGTTCCTGGGACCCACAAAGTGGAAGGAGGAAACGGATACTCTCAAGTTGACCTCTGACTTCTATTCTTGCTTCCCCCCGACACACACACACACAATTAAATGCAATGTTAGATAAATAAACAACAAGAACAATACTATCTGTGACAGCATCAAGAAAGTTAAAATACTTGGGAATAATTTCAACCAAAGGCATACATTGCCTGTCCACTGAAAAGTATGAAACATCATAGAAAGGCATTCCAGACTGGGAACAGGGGGATTTGGTGGGCATGGAATAAACTAAACACTCCCCTGGCACAGTACAATACTGTCAGAATTCTAATGTGTGTGTGTGTGTGTGTGTGTGTGGTGTATACGTGTGTGTGTGCTTTCTAGAATTGATTTGAATACACAGGAGATGCAGCATATGTCAAAGAATGTTGACTGCAAGGAATTAAACTGAAAACACACACTCCAGTTCTAAAACCCATTCCACAGCTACAGTAATCCCATTCTGTATGGGGCAGGGAGGTGGGCCAGAGAGTTAAAGAGCTCACTGTGCAAATGTGAGGTCCAGAGGTCTGATCCCCACATACATGCCATATGGGCATGGAGACACCTTTGTAATTCCAGCCTCAGGTGTCATTAAGGCAGGCAAGCTATCAAGACTAGCTACATCTAACTTTGACTGACAGACCCTGTCTCAGTGATTAAGATGAACTGCAATCAAGAAAGAATCCTAGTATTGACATCAGTCCTCCCTCCACTTGTGGGCAGATGCCTGCAAGCACACCCTACACAAGCAAAACATTTACACACACACACACAGAGAGAGGTGGGGGGGGCTGTACAATACGATAATGGAAGGAAAGGACCCAGAGATCAGTGGAATAGCATTAAAAAGCCCCTAAATAATTTGTCACATTCACAGCCAACTGATTTCTGACAAGGGTGACATGAGAGTCTTTTCAACAAATGATGCTGAGACAACTTACATACCTACATGAAAAAGGATGGATTCGGACACATCCCTTAGATCATCTAGAAAAAGAGCTCAAAATGGATCAAAGACACAACTAAATATAAGAGCAAAAACCATGAAAGTCAGAAAACACAGGGGGTGGGGGATGCTCCTGACCTTGGCGCTGGCAATGATGGTTTCTCAGATACATCAAAAGTGCCAACAACGAAGAGAAAAACCAGATCATTATCAAAATTAAAGATGCTTTGTGCTTCAAAGGACACTGTCAATGCCATGAAACACTCACAGGATAGAGCAAAGTATACGGCCACCATCTGAGAAGGGTCCAGTGTCCAGATGTGTAAAGAATTTTTCACATCTCACAGAAGAAAGGGAGAGGGGAGAAGGAGGGAGTGAGAAACCAAGAAAAATGGAAGGGAGGAAGGGAGAGAGGGAGGGAGGGGAGGGGAAAGAGAAGGAAGGAATGAAGGAAAGGAGAGAGAGACAGAGGGGCCTGCAAAAAGGTTCAGTGGGTAAAGGTGCTGGCTATCAAGTCAGCTTAATTGTGTTCAATCCCATTTCTCACATTTGGTAGGAAAGAACTTACACCTGCAAGTTGTCCTTTGACCTTTATTGCCCTGTGCATGCATGCATTCATACACACGTGTATGTGTGTGTGCACACATGCAGAGAGAGAGAGAGAGAGAGAGAGAGAGAGAGAGAGAGAGAGAGAGAGAGAGATCAACTCACTTTTTAAAACAGGCAAAGGTCCTAAGTGAGTGTGCCCCTAAAGAAAACATTTGCCGGGGCGGAGGTAGTACGGTAGTACACGCCTTTAATCCCAGCACTTGGGAAGCAGAGGCAGGTGGATTTCTGAGTTCGAGGCCAGCCTGGTCTACAGAGTGAGTTCCAGGACAGCCAGGGCTACACAGAGAAACCCTGTCTCAAAAAACAAAAAACAAAACAAAACAAAACCCAAACAAACAAAAAGAAGAAAACATTCAGTATGCTCTTTAACACCATTATCAGAGAAATGCACATCAAAACCACAATGGCCAATTCTCACTCTCTAGGATAGCTAAAATAAAAATCAGAGCAGGCAATCACAAGGTTTGGCCAGAATTCAGGAACTTTGTATGCCAGTTTCTTACAGCACGTGTAAACTGGTGTAGTTGCTTTGGAAGATGATTTGACAGTTACTGAGGGAGTCACACACAGAGGTACCATAGGACTGCAAATGAGCAGTTCCAACAGGAGGTATGCACTGGAAAAAAAAGGGGGAGGTTCTATGGCTTGTGTCCTACTGGGGAGACGTGAGCAGACTCTATACTCACCCCAGGTAAGGCTCTGACAGCAGATCGAAGAAACACTTGCATCCAAGCTTGGCTCAGTGAAGCAATGAGGCTTTGGGGGTTACTGACAATTGCAGGTGTGTGGATACTTGCAGGAGCAAGGTTGATGCACATTCAGCTGCTTCTGTAATGATGCATGAAATCTCCCTGCACAACTTACAGGCAGCTCAGCTGGTCAGAGTCCTCTTTCTACATCATCTGTCACTCTTCATATAATTCCCCTACTCATTAGGAAATCTTGTATGTTTCAGGAACTTCCTGGGACTTTTGGTTTTACTTCCTGTATCTTAAGGAGCCTCTCCTTGAGAGAAAGAATGTTTTCAATTTGGAGGAAATTGTTACGCAACATACACACACACACACAGGCACACACACACACAGGCACACACACACACACACACACACACACACACACACACACACACACACAGACAAGATGACTTTCCATGGCAGTGTGATTCACAATGCTCCAAAGTGGAAACATGGAAACAACCCACACCCTACTATGTGGAAAATGAAGCTAAAGAAATGTTGTTTAATCGCACCAGAGAAAAGAGGAACCAAAGCACATGAACCCACATGCATCCAAAACCAAGAAAGGAGATAAGTAGCGGCTGGGACAATTAGAGAAGACAGGGAGGAAGAGACTGAATCACAGAGAAGGTGTGGCTTGGAAAGTTGAAGCCAGAACACTCTGGAGGTGGGCAGATGAGTATCCTGTCTGAGCAAGGGAATATCTGGACCAATGCCTTGAAGGCAGGAGACCAGAACATGAGGAATGTGGAGAAGAAATTACAGTTGGCAGACTTCACCAAGATAGCTCCTGACCCAGACCCAGAACAAAATGGGAGCAGGCCCTGGTTCACTACTCTCCTATCTTGCAACAGAAGAGTGGGCATGAGATCTGTTGGTTCGATGGCATCAGTTACTTTCCTCATCTCTGTCACAGACATACCAGACATTAAGACCTTGACAGAAAAGGATCTGTTCTGACTCTGGGTTTCAGGGCCCTGGGCTACCATTATGGGGCAAGCATAGAAAAAACTCACTTCCTAGCAGAGGGCATGTGTGAAGGCTCTCTACCTCATGACTGACTCTGACCAAGCATGAGATAGGAAACAGCCAGAGATATCAGAGCTGCAAAGATGTCCCCCACTGACCTACTTGAAAGGGACAGTATCAGCACAAGACACCCCAAGACTAAGTTTTCAACACAAAGGAAATTTACTTGTCCAGAGGGACAAAGGGTAGGGAGTAAGAAACAAGACAAGAGATAGACGATGGGGGAGAAGAGAAAGGGAGCAAGGGAGAAGTGAATAGGATATTTGTTGGGTGGGACAAAAGACTACCTCTGGATAGAGAGGAGACAGACCTGCACCTTAGGCAAATGATGGTTTATAAAAGTAAATGGGGAACCCTCATGTTAGGGTGAGGGACTTAACTTTGATTGGACAGGTTAATTAGAGTAGCCAAAAGGGAGCTTTTGATTGCTGGATGTTAATACTTTGAAAGTTGGGCCTTGGTGGTCAGCCTCAGGAGGAGGAAGTAGCCAAATAAAGGAATAGACTCTAGTGGCAAATGTTAAGAATATAATCTAGGGGGCTGGAGAGATGGCTCAGTGGTTGAGAGCACTGACTGCTCTTTCAGAGGTCCTGAGTTTAATTCCCAGCAACCACATGGTGTCTCACAACCATCTAAAAGGGGATCTGATGCCCTCTTCAGAGGTATCTATAGACAGCAACAATGCACACACACACACATACACACACAAAAGACAGCAACAGTGTATACACAACACACACACACACACACACACACACACACACACAATCTAATGGTTTTTAGCAAGGAATGCTTGCCAGAGTCATGTTTGCTATGCTTGGGCCTGCTAGAGACCCTTCACTACTTGCTTCCTCTCACAATGTCCTACCTCCTAAAGGTTGATAGCCTCCAAAAATGGTGTCGCCAATGGGAGACCAAGAAAATAAAATGTGAGCCTGTGAGAATCATTTCACTCAATCCACAGCATCCATCATCTTTCAGATCACAGGAACCTTCACAAAAGAATCTGGGTACCAGCCCATGAACCCAGCAGGATTTCTTTATAAAGATGTGAAACTCCCACCAAGAGCTCATCTGTCCTACTTAGCTGCTGTGGTGGTTTGAATAGGAATGGCCCCCACAGACTCATATGTCTAAAGGCTTGGCTCATGGGGAGCGGCACTATTCAGAGGTATGGCCTTGTTGGAGAAAGTGTGTCACCATGGTGGAGGTGGACTTTGAAGTCTTCTATGCTCAAGCTAGGCCTAGGGTTGTATACAGTCTCCTGCTGCCTGCAGATCAAGATGTAGAACTCTCAGGTCCTTCTCTAGCACCATGTCTGCCTGCATGCCTCCATGCTTCCCACCATGACAATAATGTAAGCCAGCCCCACTTAAATATTTTCCTTTGTAAGAGTTGCCATGATCGTTGTGTCTCTTCACGGCAATAAAACCCTAAGACAGCTGTCAACTTGACACAGCCTAGAGTCACGTGAGAATGGAGTCTCGACTGAGAAATAGCCCATATTACATTGGCTGGTAGATATGCCTGTGGGGACTGTTAATGAATGTAGAAGAGCCAAGCCTACTGTGGGCAACACCATTCCCTAGGCAGATGGCCCTGGGCTGTATGAGAAAGCTAGTTGAGCATGAACCTCTGAGCAATCCAGTAAGCAGCACTTCTCCATGGTTCCTCCTTCACGTTCTTGCTTGTGTCCCTCCCCGACTTTCCTGTCCTGATGGGCTGTTCCCTCAAGTGTAGGATGAAATAACTGCCGTCTTCTTCTAAGTTGCTTTTGGTCTGGTTTTAAAATCACAGCAACGGAAATAAAAGTAGAACACTACCCCTCCTTACCTGCCCACACTTGGGTGCCAACATAGTTTGGACTGGTATCTGATTTTTGCTAGTTTTAGTATAGAGGGCTTCATGGTTTTCATGCCCCAACAGGCCTCAGAACGGAACCTCTAACTCCAAGCAGCATTAAGCTCTGCTCTTTAAACATCTGGGTCACAGATATGCTCAGTTAATTAATGTTCTTAGCGCCGCTCATTTGCCTGCTGGATAATAGATTGATTCATAATTTCAATAAGCAGCTGTGTATATCTTTCCCTGGAACATAAAAGCAGCCTGCTGTCATTCATCAATTTGCATTTGGGTGAATTGATTCACACTCAAGGCAGCGTTGTTTAGGGAGGGGAAGTCGGGGGGCTTCTGGGTTTCTTACCATTTTACCTCAAACAATTACTCTGATTTGGAACTAATTTGTGTATGGAGCACACATTCATGGCATCTCTCTCAAGGACACTTAATAAGCTCACTATCACTTTTTCAAGGGGAGCAGGAAGGCTCCCTTTGGGAGATCAGAGAGAGCCAAGGGTTTCTGAGTAGCTTTCGCCAAGAGACGAGAAGCCCTCCAGAAAAATCTTATCACCAGAGGAGTCACTCCTGTGTCTCAGCAGTCTCCTCATGCAGTGGTTCCTTTGCCCATGCTGTGACAAAAATGACCCCACACAAAGCTCAAGGAGGAAAGGGCTTGCTGGGGCTCACAGCCTTCGGTAGAGTCATGGCGGCAAAGGCTCCGTGGCATAATGGCAGCTGGTTATGTGGACTCCGTGGCCAAGAAGCAGAGAGAAATGAGAGCTGGTGTTCAGTCCACTCTCCTTTTTAATGAGTTCAGAATCCCAGGCTGAGAATGGTGCCACCCACATTCCGGGTGGATCTTTTCACATCAGTTAACTCCCAGAAAAATCCCTAATGGGCATGTCCATGTGTCGTAGATGATTCAAGACTCCGTCAACTCGGTGATTGAAAGCAGTCACTGTATTCTGCTATTTTCTTGGTTGATTCCTAATCAGAACGTCCCAGGCTTTCTGGAAGATTCGGGGATTTTTCTAACAGTCTACAGACACACCTCTTCTTTCTGTTTAGCTGCTTGAGCCACGGGAGCCTGACATCTGTGTACCTATTATGTGCCAGCAAGCCAGCCAGATGTCTCCATGCCTCAGTTTCTTCACCTATAGCCTGGGTGCCCAACCCCTCCACATGGGATCCTTTTTAGGGAACATTTCATAGCTAAACCATAGTATGAGCCCAGGCCACCAAAGCATTTAGCTGACCCGTACAATCATTAGCAATAATAAGTGTACATTTTGTTATGCAGCACGTAGCACTTACTATTACAGAGATGCTGTTCCTGGGATGGACTCTGTCTTGAGAAAGATGTCAAGCCACACTATCTCTGTATCAATTAGCCAGTACTGCGTAGCAATGATAGAATCTATTATCACTGGGTTATAAAATTACATTGTTTATTTCTTATATAGTACTTATAACGTAAAGTATACCTTAAATATATAACTAGTTGCCCAGACAGTTCTATTAACTGGACCAGTACCATGGCTTAGATAAGCAGTGTCCCCTGAAAATGAGTGTATGTTGAAAGCTTCGAGCTCTAACCTATGGAACTGTTGAGAGGTGACTAATGAGGGCTCTAGCCTAATCAACTGATCCATTGATGGAACCACAGGTTCATGGCATTGTAGGGAAGTGGTTTGAATTAGGATATAATCTTAGGTAGAGTGTCATTGCTGTGAAAGGACACACGGCCAAAGTAACTCTTACAAGGAACAACATTTAGTTGGGGCTGGCTTACAGTTTTTAGAGCTTCAGTCCATTATCATCATGGTGGGAAGCATGGCAGCATGCAGACAGATACGGTGCTGGAGACAGAGCTGAGAATTCTGCATCTTGATCCAAAGATAGTAGAAGGAGACTATGTACCACACTGGATATAGCTTGGCCTTATATATGAGACCTCAAAGCCCACCTCCTTAGTGACACACTTATTCCAACAAGGTCACATGTCCTAATATTACTACTCCCTAGGGGCCAAGCATACACACACTATGAGGGCCATTGCTATTCAAATCACCACAGACTTGTGACTGTAAGATCATCTTTCTAGTCACCTCTTTCCTTCTTGGCTCACTTGGAGATCATGAGGTGAGGGGCTTTGCCCTGCCCCAATGCTACCTTCCACACAGAGAACATGCCAGAAACAGCAAAGCCAGGTGCTCCTGAACCAAAACCTGTGAAACTGTGAGCCAAGTGAATCTCTCCTCCTTTAAATATTGGGCTCAGTGTCTCCTCACTGGTGACAAACAACAGGTGTGGCTGCTGGCTCTGTCTGGATTCATTAGGCACCTTTTGTAAGTTCAAGGCCTGGCTGAGCTAGGGAGAGAGTTCAAGGACAGCTTAGAGAGATCCTGCATCCAAGCCAAAAACTGAAACGAGGGCAGACAGCATAGCTCAAGAGTGGAGTGTTTGCCTCGCATGTGTGAGATCCTGGATTCAATCTCCAGTACCAGGAAGGAAGGTGATAAAGGAAGGAGACTGGGGTCAGGGGGGAAGGGAATGGAAGGAAAGGAACAAGGGATGAAGGGAGAGAGGAAGCAAGGAAGGGAAGAAGGAAAAGAGAGAAAGAAAGAAAAAAGAAAGGAAAGAAGGAAAAAAGGAAAGAAAGGGAAAGGAAAGAGGAAGGAAGGAGAGTAGGAAGACAGGAAGGAGGAAGAAATGGAAGAATAGAAGACATAGTGGAGGAATAATGGAGAGAGTTTGGGGGAGGGAACAAGGAGGGAAATAAGAGGAGGAGGAGAAGGGAGTTGTGACATGGTGTATCTATGTCCAGGCCCAGCTAGCCCAGTGTCTTTCTAGAGCAGGCTGTCCTATGCATCAGACCCTCGGAGACAGCTATGGAACCAAGAGAAAGCTGAGGTAGGGCCAGGGACCTGAGCCACGGGGCCTTGTGGCCTCACTCTTTCCTCTCTTGCCACTCTCCCTCTCTACAGCTCGCCCGCTACACCAAGGAAGGGTTCCTGCACTTAGGTGCTCTGGGGACCACCACTCTCCTCCCTGATACCCGCTGCCTGGTGGACAACTCCAAGAGTCGGTTGCCGCAGCTCCTGGATTGTGACAAGGTCAAGAGCAGCTTGTACAAGCGTTGGAACTTCATCCAGGTGAGCTCTCGAGGGACAGGGCTGGGGAAGGAGCAAGTGCAGATGCTACTGGTCACAAGATGGCCACAGGAGGGTCACAGGATGGTTGGTTGGTGTCCTTAAGACTCCCCTACAGTGCCACTGGAGAGCCAGGTCTCCCAGCCCTAAGCCAAGATCATGGATTCAATAATAGGAAGACTGGAGGAAGGATTTCGGAGATGTAGTCTGCCTGATTCCATTGTCAGTGTTGGGGCTGCTTAGGATAAGTCTGTAGAGTAGATTCCTGAACACTACTAAGCACTCTTTGCCAGGATTGAGAAGGTCAGATCTCAAATAACCCCAGAAATGTCCATATATGTACCTACTCCTGTGAATGCAGGTGTACACGTACATACATGTGGAGGTCAGAAGCAAACCCTCAGACACTAACTACCTTGTTGTGTGCACATGAATGTGGGGCTCATAGGGGCCATAAGGGGGCTTCAGAGCCTCTGGAGCTGCAGTTACACCATGGGAGCTGTGCAATGGGTGGGCTGGGAACTGAACTTAGAACCTCTGGAAAACCAGCAAGTGCTGTTAACAGCTGAGCCATGTCTCTACCCACTCCAGCTCCTGCCTTGAGACATAGCTCTCAATGGCTTGGAATTTGCCAAACAAGCTAGGCTAGCCAGCCAGTGAGCACCAGGGGTCCTTCTGTCTGCACATTACCATCCCCAGCTTTTTTATATAAGTGCTAGCAATCAAATACTCAGGCCTGCATGCTTAAATGGCAAGCACATACATGTGTATGTATGCGCACATGCATGCATGCACACACACACACTCACACACACATGTAGCAGTCAGAGGATAATTTGTGGGACTTAGTTTTCTCTTCCATCATATGGATCCCATAGAATGGTGCTCAGGTCACCAGGCTTGGCAAGCTACATCACCATCCTGACCCCAGGAGACCTCAATTCTGCCCCAGTCACCACCCCTCAAACTGGGTGACCACCTTGGTCCCTTCCAATGTGGGAGCATGTGGGTGGGATTTGTTCCCCCCACGAGAAGCCACAAATACAGGAGCTATGGCAAAGTTTCTCTTTGCTTCTCTCCTTGCTTCTTTCATTTCTTTCCTCCCAGAATGGAGCCATCATGAATAAGGGCACAGGGCGCTGCCTAGAGGTGGAGAACCGGGGCCTGGCCGGCATCGACCTAATCCTTCGAAGCTGTACTGGACAGAGATGGGCAATCAAGAATCCCATCAAGTAGATGGACAGAAGGAGGGCACATGGAGCCCAGACCCAGGGCAGGGCCTGGCCATCCTCAGAAGCAGCCACATGGTGGAGAGACAGCAGGCACCCAGAGGATGCTCTGTGGACCTCTCAGGGCTCCTCCAGAGCAGCCCTGGATAAAGATGTTACGTCCCCCTCAGGCATTCTGCCTGTGTACTTTGAAGATCTTCCCCTTATTCTCATCTGGGGACCAGGGGCTACAACTTCTGGGTACTAATGGGTGAGGCTGCTCATATCTCTCCACGGTATCATCTCCCACCCCAGCATCAGCAGCTGGGTTCTGGCAGGGTCCCTCTCCCTCCCTCCCTCCCTCCCTCCCTCCCTCCCTCCCTCCCTCCCTCCCCCCTCCCTTCCTTCCTTCCTCTCTCCCTCCTTCCCTCCCTCTCTCCCTCCCTCCCTCCCTCTCCACTCTTTTCTCTCATCCTTTGCTGCAACTACTTGTGTAACTCACCCTGGACCTCCAAGACATGGAGGACAATGAGGGCTTTAGCCACATCCTAGCTCCTCCCTCTTGGAGAAGGAAGCAGTAAGACTCCCAAGACTCCATTTCTCCTTAAGACACTTTGCCCCAGAGGCCTGTTTGTATGCCAAGGCAGCAGCCACTCAGACCTTCTCTGCAAGGTGACTTTGAGACAAGAGTTCTGGACTCCTCTGGATTGTTCTTGAGGTTCCCTGTCCCAGTCACCCAAAGCCCTAAATATGGACAGCATCAGCGCTTGAGCCTGTGTCTAGAGGGAGCTGGAAGTCAGCTGCTCATGCTGGATGCTCCTAGCACCTGGCTAGTACAGCAGCTCTGCCTGCCAAGGACAAGGTGCCCTGGTTTCATGGAGCAGCAAGGGTCTTCCATGCAGGACATAAGGGCTGAAGAGTCAGCCTAGTGATGGGCACAGGGCCCTCTGTGACGCTTACTGCTCAGCTCATTTCACCCCATGCTTTGCTGGCTGATGGGGGACAGAAGCGGCCATTTCCTCTTTTAAGAGTGATTGCTTCTTTCCAATTGCCCTCTGGTTAGGGTGCACTTATAAATCAGAGTTAATATATGGATGTGTCTGCATGCACGGGAAAGCAAGAGTGTGCCTGCCTGAGTGATGTGTGTGGCTGGGTGTATGTTTGCGTGCTTGAGCGTGCGAGTGTGCTTGAGCAGTAGTCTCGGGCTTGTAGCTTCATTGCTCAGTGGATAGGGACAAGGACGCCTAGAAGAATGGGGGGTGGGAGGCATGTCCCTGGATCACGGGCCCAGAGGATATGTCTGGGTCTTACATGCTAGGGTAACCTTTCTCTATCCCCTCCTCCAATCCACTACTGTCCTTGGCCATCTCCTGCCCAGAGCCAAACCCTGTAGGTGCCCAGTGTGGGATCCAGTATCTCATTTGGTGGTATCTTTATTGGTGATCATCTCCTTGCCCCATCTCCCCTCCTTGTGGAATAAATATGTTAGCAATCCCACAAAGCAACCTTCAGCCTCACCTGCTCTTTGGGGTTTTGTATTGTTTGCTTTTGTTGTTGTTACTTTGCAGTTGGGGTTCAAATCAAACTCAGGCACCCCACCTGGGCAAACTACACACCCAACGACAGTAGGAGAATTTCTGAGACATGGCGGAGCGTTTTTTATTTAGGTTTAAAGGCAGTTGAAGCTTGTTTTGTTTTGAGACAAAAAAAAAAAAAAAAAAAAAAAAAAAAAAAAGCAGGTTAGGGAAGGAAAGGGTTTACCTGACTCACAATTCCAGGCTGTGATCGATTATTTCAGGGAAGTTAAAGCAGGAATTTGAAGCAGCTGGTTACATTTATGTCTGCAGTCAAAGTCAGAGAGAAATGAATGCACGTGTGCTTGATTTTGCTCAACTCAGCTTCTCTGCTATTATATAGTTGAGGACCTCCTGCCTAGGGAATGGTACTGCCCACAGTGGGTTGGGTCTTCCCAAATCAATTAACTTCATTAAGACAGTCCTCTTAGACCTTCCCACCGTATAACCCAGCATAGACAATTCCTATTGTGACTCTCTTTCTGGGTGACCCTAGATTGAGTCAAGTTGACAATTAAAGCTGAGCATCATTGCTACCATGTCTGTGTGGATTTGGTCTTCTTAAAGGTAAAAAATAAAATAAAATAAAATAAAATAAAATAAAATAAACATCCAAACCAATTCTCACAGATTGGGGCAAAGATTGCCTACTTTTACACACAACATCTATTCAAGCCTGGACAGAACTTGGTATTTGACACTAGCTCCCCCCCCCCCCCCTTGCTGACCTCAGGTTAAGAAGGCCAAGTTGTTCGGAAAGCAGTGAGGCTGGTGCTGAGACCTAGCCTGGATACCTGATCTCCTCCTTCTATTACCTTCAGCAACTCCAACTGTCTGCAGAACACATAGTCGCTCCGGGTGTTCATGGAGAACCTTACAAGATGCCTTGTTATGGTCATGGTGGGCCCTATGTCTCTTTTGTAGGAAGAAGCCAGGAAGCACCATCTTAGTTGATGTCCGAACACACACACAGGGAAAGAGAGATAGGAACAGAGGCACAGACACAAACACAGACAGACAGACAGACAGACAGACAGACAGACAGACAGACACAGAGGTGGATACAGGTATAGATTTAGGTATCAGTGGCCATATTTCTTATGTGCCCTTTGAAAATTGGGGCTACGACAGCATACCCATAGAAAACATTTATCTTCAGTTGTCACCTTAAGTACCAGAGTCTGAGAATTTTGGGTCCATGGAGCAATGGAGATGGGGAGGAGAGAATTGGCAGGCCAGAGAACATGCAAGCTACATTTGGGCTCCTGCATAAAACCTCCTGAGGTTGCATCCACATGGGGTACAATGGCCAATGTCCTGGGACTTCAGGACCACAAGGCAGTGGGGCAGGATGTCTGTCCAGCTGGCTTGCTATGTGGTGGGGAGTGTTGGGTCTTGTCTCTTGTGGGGCTAATTCCCTATGTGTATCAGTACCCATACTTTAAATCTGAGCACAGGTCCTTGGTTCCAGGGTCCTGGAGTTGAGCTGGCCATTTCTATAAGCACTATATGTTAATAACTTTCTCCCAAAGCCTGAGGATCCCTAGAGAGACCTACCAACATGCAGGGTCAGCAGCCAGGTCATCCTATAGTCCTACATAGGTTGCAAGTGACTAGAGGTCAAGGAACAAAAGAGAAACTGGTGAAACCAGAGAGAGGGGACAGAAGAGAAAGGCCGAAGTGCTTTGAATGTGAAATGTCCCTAGCAGGCTCATGTGTTTGAACACTTGGTCCCCAGCAGGCTCATATGTTTGAACACTTGGTCCCCAGCTAGCAGAAGTCTGTGAACCTTTGGGAGTGGTGAGACCTTACTGAAGGATATGAGTCACTGGGGGTGAGCTTTTAAGGCATTTGTTTTTATTGGGATACATGAGTGCATGCCCACATTTGTGTATGTGTGTGCACATGCAACACAGAACATGTGGAGGTCAGAGAATGAACTTAGGTGTTAGTCCTTACCTAATGTTTGAGGCCTCTTGCTGTTCACCACTGTTTATGCCGGGTTACCTGGCCCATGACCTTCAGGAACTCTCCTGCCTCTGCCTCCCATCTCCCTATAGAAGCACTGGGATTACAGACATGTGCTACCATAGCCAAGCTTTACATGGGTTTGGGGGATCTTGTGCAGCAAGTGCATAGCCCAGTCGGCTATTTTCCCTGAAATTCTTATGGTACAAGACGTCCCACCAACTCTCTGCTTCTTGACTATGGATGCAATGTGCCCAGGCAGCTCACACCCCTGCAGCCATGCCTTTCCTGCCATGATGGACTGTATGCCTTCTCTAACCATGAGCGGACATTGGTTTGGTTTTGTTTTTGTTTTTTTGTTTGTTTTTAAATCAGGTGTTCTTTTACAGCAAGAAGTAAATTTGATAACAGAACCCTGAGGGAACCTTTGGTCCTAAGTCCTTGGGAGTGCTTGAATGTCCCAGGGGGTGTCATCTTGCATAGTAATGGCAGAGCAGCCAGCTCCAAGCATACAGCTCAAAGAAAGCTTGTGGTCTTTCACCAAAGACTGGTATATGGCACAAGTGACAAGTGCTGGATCACTTTCTCACTCTCACGATCACCTTGGTCTCAGAGGTAGGTATGGCTGAGGGTGCTGGGCTATGGAAGTCCAGTTCACTGATCCCCTTCTTCCTCATATTGACCCCCACACATTCCTGTCTATGACCCTTTCTTGGTCTTTTGTCCATTCCATCCCTTAATCTCACATATAGTATTTCTAGTTTGTGCCCGAGCTATCAAAGCCTGTTCCTGATAGATGCCCAAGCTATCAAAGTCCATGTCTTTGAAGCTATGTGTTGTGTTTCGAGTGTTTTCATCATGACCGTGCCCAACTCTGGGGCCCAGAAAAGTAACAACACGAAGGTGAGCATGGTGATGCATGTCTATGATCCCAGCCTTCAGGAGGCTGAGGCAGGAGGTAAGCAATGAGTTTGAGGCCAGTTGTATTGTTAGTTCCAAGCCAGATGGGAATGTATAGTGAGACCCAGTGTCAAAAGCCACAAAGGAGAAACAGTGAAAGGAAGGAAGAAAGGGAGGGAGGGAGGGAGGGAGGGAGGGAGGGAGGGAGGGAGGGAGGGAGGGGAGGATGGAGGGAAGGAAGGATGAAGGGAAGGAAGGATGGAGGGAGGGAGGGAGGGTAAGAGATGAGAGGGAAAGTGATAAGAGAGAAAAAAGGAGAGGGGAGAAGAGAGGAAAAGGGAAGGAGGAGAAAAAAGAGAAGAAAGGAAGGAAGGGGAGGGAGAGGGAGAGGGAGAGGGAGAGGGAGAGGGAGAGGGAGAGGGAGAGGGAGAGGGAGAGGGAGAGGGAGAGGGAGAGGGGTAGCTATACACAAGACAGAGACAGCAGTATGGAAACTGGAGGTCATACTGCCATCTTTACTGTGGGTTCTAAACTCACTGATTTCACACATTTCCCACTGCTACCGAAAAACATTCCCATTTTACAAAGTGAGCCCCACAAGGCCAGGCCACTCTGCTAGGACCGTGAAAGCACAGATTGTCCCCAGTTTATAGGCCAGGCTCCTTCCCTGAACCTTTCTGGGCCGCTTCTATGGGACAGATTATTGACAGCTGGAGGGGGTGGAGCTGTTGGAGCCTGCTGAGGTGGCCAGGTGGTTCACCGGAGCCTGCTCGCCTGCCTGCCAGCCAGCCTCCTGTTCTGATTGTCCAGACTCTCAGATCTTGTTCTACAGGCTCTTCCTCTCTTTTGAGTCCTCGGCTGCAAACTCTACTTTTTCATCGATCACATAACTTTTCTAGATCTAAGTTAGGGGGCCGACAGGAGATTTTTCATTCTGTAAAACCATTTCGATGCCAGTTGACAAGTGTATTCAATCACTTCTCCCATGGGGTGCTTTGCACAATTCCTTTTAGAAATTAAAGCCAGGCATGGTGGCGCACACCTTTAATCCCAGCACTTGGGAGGCAAAGCAGGTGAAGCTCTGAGTTCGAGGCCAGCCTGGTCTACAAAGTAAGTTCTAGGGCAGCCAGGGCAACACAGAGAAACCCTGTCTTGAAGAAAAAGAAATTAAAGAAAGACACACACCACACACACACACACAAGAGAGAGAGACAGACAGACAGACAGACAGACAGAGAGAGACAGACAGACAGACAGACAGACAGAGACAGACAAAGAGAGAAATGTAACTTAACAGAACATTTAAGGGGCTGAAGATTGAATGCTCTCTTCAGAGTTAAGAGCATTTCCTGCTCTTACACATGATCCAGCTTGAGTTCCCAGTACCCATACTGCAGCTCACAACCACAGGTAACTCCAGTTCCAGGCAATCTTATGTCATCTTCAGCCTCTGTGGATGCTGTATGCATCTACCTCTGTCTCAAGAGTGTCAGGTTTAAAAAAGCATAGATCATTATGCCCAAGGTCTGCTTATATTTTTATTTTTTTTTTTAAAAAAATTAGGGTCTAAAGGGATGGCTCAGTGGTTAAGGGATCTTGCTGCTCTGGCACAGGACGTGAGTTCAGGTCTCAGCACCCCCACACCAACGCATACACATACATACACACACATGTTTATATACACTCAAAAGTGAGGGAAGGAAGGAGAGCAGGCAGGAAAGACAAAAAAATCACACTGAAACGTATTGAGAATTTGCAAGTTATGATAAATAAACAGATTTCATGATCTCTGCCCCCCTTTGAACTCATATTTTAGGGGCTGGAGAGGTGGTTCAGTGGTTAAGAGCACACTGTTGCTCTTTTAGGATACATGAGCTCAGTTCCCAGCACTCGCACCAATCACTGATCAATTCACAACTACCAGCTCCATGGATTCTGATGCCCTCTTCTGGCCCCTGGGGGCATTGCACTCATGTGAATCTAACCCCTGACTTTGAAATAAGAACTTAAAAAACTAAAATCCTTAGAACTCATATTTGGGAGATAAAAGCAGGGACAATTTCTTAATGTCCCTGTTCCTGGGTCAGCATGGGTCAGGAAGGAGAGGGGATGGGTCTGGGTATACAACATGGGCAGATTCTCTTATTCTTTCCCCTTACAGAGCCAACTGATGGATCTTGCACATACCACTTCCAGCCTGACTTCTCTGCTTCCCATTGACAATGCCTTTCAATGCCAACTGCTCAACCAGCAAGTGTCAAGGAGTAGAATAAGAAGTCAGAGAGGGATTGTGCTTGCTGCAGATATTTTCAGAACCCAGGAGGGCTGCCATTCCAGACTCTTATTACCACTATCCTTAATAAATTATCAAGGGTTCCTATTACCACAAGATCAAAAATATCATCTAATCTACCTGCCCTGTATTAGTTTCCCTCCTTGGTGCTGTGATAAAATACCTGATAAAAGCAACGTAAGGATGTAAGGGTTTGTTCTGGCTCACAGTTTGAGGGGATCCAGTCCATCATGGCGGGGAAGGCATGGAGGCAGGAACATGAGGCAGCTGCTCACATTGCGTCCCCAGTCAGGAAGCAGAGAGAGATGGACACTGGCACTCAGCTCTCTTTCTCCTTTTTATTCAGTCTAACACCCTAGAACACTGGATGGTACCACTCACAGCTAGGGTAGGTCTTCCCACCTCAACTAATTCAATCTAGCAACTTCCTCACATACAGGTCCAGAGGTTTGTTTCTGCGGTGATTATTGACCCTGTAAAGTTGACAAGATTAACTATTATGTTCCCTGTGGATGACTGTTCTCCTGTCCAGTGCCAGCCCAGTACATTCTGGAGACAGGTTATCTTAGGGCAGAAAACATTTCCTGAGAGGGAGCTGATGAAGCCCAAAACATTAGATAATATTTCTTACTATCCAGCCCTCTTCAGTACTAAGGTGTCTTCTACTCCTCAGCGATGAGCAGCCACTGAAGACCACAGCAGGCCTGATACGATCACGGTGTTGTTATCTGCCTGGAATCTCAACACTAGAAAGAATGACGAAGGAAGAGCAAAAGTAAAGGTCCAGCCTGGGCTACACAGTGAGCTCCGGGGCAGGCTGAGCGAGCATATACATAAACAAACCTGTGTGTCTACGTTATGGTTCAACATGAAATGTCTCCCACAGGCTAATGCATTTGAAACATGTGATTCCCAGCTGACTATCCCCAGATGGCGGCTACTGTTTGGGGAAGGCTGAAGAGTCTTTCCAGCGTGGTATATACATGGTAGATGAAGACATTGGGGGTGAGCCTTGGGGTGAGCCTTGGGGGTGGGCTTTGTAGCCCAGCCCCATTCTGGTCCCAGATTTTGTTTTTCCTGATTTCCCACAGGAGGCATCACCACCACCTACTTCTGTCATTATGATTTCCACCAAGTCCTCCCTACCATGATGGACTGATGCCGTAAGCTGAGATAAAATATTGACCCTTTAAAAAGCCTTTTCTGTCTGGTATTTTGTCACAATCACGAGAAAATTAATGTACTAAAGGAACACTTAGCTAATCAATGTGCTTTCTTCAATCTGTCATCTATACTTGGGAGGGAGACCAAACACTCTATTGACAGGAAACATCTCAGTATACCCAGAATGCCCTCCCCAACTTTGGAGAAACAATTAACTGTCATGAATAAGAATTTTTTTTTCAGGACTAAATAGATATCTATTTCCTTTTTAAAACGAATTCTGATTTTTCTTAGACTCAGTTTCCCAACAGTGAAAGGTCTGACAAGGGGGGCTTGAGAGAGCAAGTTTATCAGTGCAAAGTACACTCCGATCTTGAAGAGGATGTGAGTTGGGTCCCCAGCACCTTCATCTGGCAGCTCACCACCACCACCACCTGTAACTCCAGCTGCAAAGGAGCCCATGCCCTCTTCTGGCATCCCAGCACACTGCATATATGTGAACGTACCTAACATCTCCTACCCCATACACATAATTAAAAATACACAATTCAGAGCTCGTGTCTCTAGCTGCATATGTATCAGAAGATGGCCTAGTCGGCCATCAGTGGAAAGAGAGGCCCATTGGTCTTGCAAACTTTATATGCCTCAGTACAGGGGAACGCCAGGGCCAAGAAGTGGGAGTGAGTGGGGAGGGGAGGGGAGGGGGGAAGGGTATGGGGGACTTTTGGGATAGCATTGGAAATTTAATGAAGAAAATACCTAATTAAAAAAAAGAATATTCAACTAAAAAAAATTACACAATTCTTTACCGGCCTTGAAAGAACAATTCATATGGGGAAAAAACAAAAAATAAAAAACAAAAAAACAACCCAGAACAGCAAAAGCAATAATGTATAATAAAAGAACTTCTGAAGGTATCACCATCTCTGATCTCAAGCTATACTAAAGAGCAATAGTGATAAAAAAAAAAAAACCTGCATGGTATTGGTACAGAAACAGACAGGTTGATCAATGGAATTGAATCAAAGACCCTCAAATAAACTATCATACCTATAGACACTTGATTTTCGACAAAGAAGCTAAAATCATACTTTGGGGGAAAAAAGAAAGTATCTTCAACAAATGGTGCTGGTTTAACTGGCAGTCTGCATGTAGAAGAATGTAAACAGACCCATACTTATCACCCGACCCAAAACTCAAGATCTCAACATAAAACCAGACACACTAAATCTAGCAGAACAGAAAGTGGGGAGTAGCCCTGAACACATTGGCACAGGAGACAACTTCCTGAACAGCACACCAATGGCTCAGGCTCTAAGATCAACAATTGGTAAATGGGACCTCATGAAACTGCAAGCTTTTGTAAAGCAAAGGACACTGTCAATAGGACAATCCAGCAGTCTACAAGTTGGGAAGCGAACTTCTCTAACCCTACATCCTACAGAGGGCTTATATCCAAAATACATAAAGAACTCAAGAAGTTAGACACCATCAAACCAAATAACTAAATTTTAGAAGCGGGGTACAGAGCTAAACAGAAAATTCTCAATAGAGGAATCTTAAATAGATGAGAAGTGCTTCAAGAACTGTTCAATATCCTTAGTCATCAGAGACTGCAAATCAAATGACTCTGAGGTCCCATCTTATACCCGTCAGAATGCCTAAGATCAAAATCTCAGGTGACAGCACATGTTGGTGAGGATGTAGAGCAACAGGAACACTCATCCATTGCTGGTGGGGGTGCAAAATTGTGTGATCACTTTGGAAACCAATTTGGCAGTGTCTCAGAATATTGAGAATAGTTCTATCTAAAGACCCAGCTATACCTTTCCTGGGCATATACCCAAAAGATGCCCCGCTATACCACAGGGACACTGGCTCAACAATGTTCATAGCAGCTTTATTTGTAATAGCCAGAAACTGGTAACAACCTAGATATCCCTTCATTGAAGAATAGATAAAGAAAATGCGGTATATCTACACAATGAAATACTATTCAGTTATTAAAGCAAAGACATCATAAAATTTGCAAGCAATGAATAGAACTTGAGAATATCATCCTGAGTGAGGTAATTCAGACCTAGAAAGATAAGCATGGTATGCACTCACCACTTTTAATTGGACATCAGCCATAAAGTGCAGGATTACCATGCTATAATCCACAGACCCAATGAAACTGGGTAATAAGGAGGGCCTAAAGAAAGATGTCTGAATCTCACTCAGAAGGAGAAACAAAACAGTCATCAAAAGTGGTTGGAGAGCAGAAACAGGGTGGAAGAGAAGATGAGGAGGGGTAAAGAGGGATATTAATCAGGTGTGGGGTCCAGGGAGATTAAGAGAGGCCCAGGAGTGGGAATGGAAATCAGAGGGGGGCACCTCTGAGACTAGCTGAAGACTGGGATGGGGGAGGCTACAGAGAGTCTATGGGGGTGACCCTAACTGAGATTCCTACCACCAGGGGTTATAGAGGCTGAAGTGGCCACCTCCTGAAGCCAGGCAGGACTTCCAGTGGAAGCAGGAAGACATTGACCCACCCACAAACACAGAATTTATCCTGCTTGCATGATGTGCAGGGTTAAAGATGGAGCAGTGACTGAGGTAACAGCCAACCAATGACTGGCCCAACTTGAGACCCATCCCATGTGAGAGAGCCAACCCCTGACACTATTAATGATCTCTGCTAGGCTGGCAGACAGGAGCCTAGCATAACTGTCTCCTGAGAGGCTTTGTCGAGCAGCGGATGGAAACAGATGCAGAGACCCACAGCCAACATCAGGAGGAGCTCAGGGAGTCTTGTGGACAAGTGGGGAATAGAAGGGAGCAACCCAAAAGGGTCAAGGACACCACAAGAAGACTTACAGAGTCAACTAACCTGGATCCATGGGGGCCCACAGAGACTGAACCACCAACCAAATAGCACACAGAGGCGGGACCTAAACCCACACAGCCCCATTTGTAGCAGATGTGCAGCTTGGTCTTCATGTGGGTCTCCTAACAATTGGAGCAGGGGCTGTCTCTGACTCTGTGGCCTGCCATTGGATCCCCTTCCCTACCTGGTTGGGCCTCATTGGGAAAGGAGACGCTTAGGCCTACTGGGACTAGATCTTCCAGGGGAGGTTGGTACCCAAGGTGGATGTAAGGGGAGGGATAAAGAACTTGTAAGTGCAGAGCTGGGAGGAGAGGAGAGATTGGGATGTAATGTGGATAAAAATAAACCATGAAAGAAAGGAAAAACTTAGTGGAAACTGACTAAATTCTAGTCAAGGAGAGATACTTTTTTTTACACCAAATACATAGAATAAATACTTTTTTGTTTTGAAAACAAATCTCTCCCTAAACCAGGATGGATTCAGCAGAAAACCGAGTCATTATCTTCTTAAAGCATACGGTATGGGTCTGGTAAGATATCTGAGGAGGTTATAGTACTTGCCAACAAGCCTGATGATCTAAGTTTGAGTCCCAGAACCCACATGGTGGAAAAGAGACCATCTGAACATTGTCCTCTGATTCCACATGTACTCTGTGTCACAAGTGTCACTCCTTCCCCCAAACACATCAATAAAGGTTTTTTGTTTTGTTTTGTTTTTAAAAGAGATTTAGAAAGTACAAATGAGGTAGGACATGCTAGCTGTCTCTCTGAGACCAGCTTAGTCCACTTAGTGTGATTATTCTCCATTGTACAGGTGGGCTCTAGAATGAATGAATGAATGAGTGAGTGAGTAAATAACTCAGTAATCTTCGGAACTGAACATTATTTGTAAGACAGCTTCTGCTCCTTGGTCTATGACAGCTATCAAATAAAAATAAATAAATTTACAAGTGAATACAAACATATCCACAATGCTAATAGAATTCAAATCAGTAGTGTTAGTTTCACCTGCCTGCATCGTGGCTCTCTGGAAGCAGTGGCTGCTTGTGCCACGAATGTGGTAGCAACCGTTAGCACCAGAGTTTCCTCTATGCTTCATGAAAAGGGCTCTCCCCCGACTTTCCCACAATGTTTTGAATATATATTTATCGAGTACCTGCTATCTGTCTACCACATGGTGAAGGATGATGCATAGATGTATTGCTTAAGGGTTTGGGATAAATTTTCATATTGTACTGTTAAGCAATCGTGTCATGATATGAATGTCCCGGAGTCTATGTCCAAACACACATAGATCAACACTGCTACAGCATCACCCGGAGAAATTAACCTGTCACGTCTTTGGGCAAATATGGTCATGAGGTATTGGGAAGAGAAAGTGAAGCAAACAGACTCTGATCTCTGGGAATTTCTATCTGACAGTGTTCCTTTTAAGTAAACATATTTACAGTGCAGCCTCCACTCTCAGGCTGGAGGGATGGCTCGGTGAGCATACTTGTCTTTTGTCGACTGGACACAGGCTAGACTCTTGTGGTAAGAGAGAGCCTCAATAAAGAGAATACCTCCATTGTGTTATCTGGTGGGCAAGTCCAGAGTGGGAACTTTCTTGTGGGAGGTCCTAGCACACTTTGGGCTTGCCAGCCCTGGGCAAATAGTCTTGTGTTGTACAAGAAAGCAGGCTGACTGGGCTGGAGCTCTGGATGCTCTGCCAAGGACTCGGGTTCAATCCCCGTCGTCCACATGATAACCCACAACCACCTGTAACTCTAGTTCAAGGGAACTCGTGCTCTCCTCTGGCCTCTGTAGGCACCAGACACTAAAGTGCACAGGCAAACATGTAGTATAACATTCACACACATAAAGTAAGTAAAAGCTCAAAACTTTAAAAGAAATGCTTAAAGAAAGAAAGGCAAGCAGGTTGAGCAAGCCATGGGGAGCAAGCTGGTAAGCATGCTCTGTGTCTGATCCTGCCGTGAATTCCTGCCTCAGTTTCCCCAGATTACGTACTGTGAGCTCTAAGTCAATTAAACCTTCTTCCCAACTTCTTGCCAAGTTGCTTTTGGTCAGTGTTTTATCACAGCAATAGAGAGGCAAGCTAGGACAGTTGTAAGGTTCTCGAGGGCCTGAATTCAATCCCTAAAACAGATAAGAAGAAGCAGGGCATGGTGGTGTGTGAGTTTGTGACCCCAGAGCTGGGGAGGGAGGACAGGAGGGTCCTTAGAGATCACCAGCCAGGCAGCCCAGCCACACTGCCACGAGTTCCAAGTTGACTGAATGACATGTTCATGACACTGCCACCATGTGAAGTCGTAGAGTGGACTTTTATAGTTATCAGACAAAAGACAGCCATAAATCAGTGCAGTTGCTGAATATGTTGGTGAGGACAGGGGTGAGGTGGACAAGAGCAGAGCCATAGGTCTGAGCTGTTATCTGATGACATCTTTAGCTTTGAGGACAGTGGGAGCTGAGGGTCTGTTAAAGGGATGCATTCCAGAGCTTTCATTCAATTACCAGAGATTAGACTGGAATACTGGGGGGTCTTTGAGAATGACAGAGCCAGGTGAGATTGGCTTTGAGAGTTAGGGTCCCCAAAATCTCAATGGCCACCAAAGCCACCCTTAGCCAATGGCTTCCAGGTTCTCGTCTCACAAATCTAAAGCATGAAATTGATGATCCATGGAGGGTGAGCTGTGACCTTATAAGGAAGTCTGTTAAAGATACATAGGTAGGGGCTCAAGATTGTGTGTGTGTGTAAGAGAGAGACAGTGAGGGAAGAGGAGAGGGGTAGGGAAGGGGGAAGAAAGAGACAGAGAGAAAGAGAGAGAATGAATACTAAAATATTCACAGGCAGGCAGATATAACTAATTTTAAGGGGGAAAATGTAAAGACAGACAGACAGACAGACAGACAGACAAGACAAGAAAGCCTTGGCTGCAGAGTGAGTTCAAGACCAGCCTGGGCAACTCCGTGAGACTCTATTTCAAAAGAAAAAGAAAGAACAGGGTACGAGATGGAACTCGATGGTAGAGTGCTTGGTTGTGGGAGGTTTTCAAGTCCATGCCTAACCCTGAAGGGAGGGAAGGAGGGGAGGGACAGACGGAAGGAGAAAGGGCAAGGGAGGAGAGGAAGAGGAAGGAGGCCAGAGAACCATGGTCCAGGAGAAATGTTTGCTGAAAGCTGGGCATGAGGCTGTAAGAGTGGGTCTCTGGAGCCCCCTGCTGGCTCCTGAATTTGATTTCCGTGGCTTCCTTTCCTTTTTTTAACTGCTGAGCCATCCCTCCAGTCCCTGGCTTCAAACTGGACTAGACACAGCTCTTTTCAATTTACTTATTATCTTAGTTGGGGTTTTATTGCTGTGAAGAGACGCCATGACCAAAGCAACTCTTAAAAGGGACATTTAGATGGGGCTGACTTACAGTTTCACAAGTTCAGTCCATTATCATCATGGCACAAGTATGGCAGCATGCAGGCAGAAACTGTGCTGGAGGAGCAGAAAGTTCTACATCTTGATCGAAGGAAGCCAGAAGACTCTCTTCCACATCGGGAGGAGTTTGAGCCTAGGAGGCCTCAACATCCGCCTACACAGTGACGCACTTCCTCCAACAAGACCACACCTCCTAATAGTGCCCCTTCCCGTAGGCCACGCATATTCAAACCACATTTATTCATTCATTTTTTTAGTCTTTGTAAACTGAAGTTCACTGAGGAAGCTGCCTCTGTGTTGAAGATCCTGCAGGCCGACTGACTCATGAGAACTTTGTGACTGTGGAGATTTGAAACATTGCAAGTTAAGAATGAAAACTGTCTTGAGTTGTTGTCAAAGAAAGCCTGATGGTTGTGATGTTTGCTGGAGGGCGTCCTCCTGGATGGAATGAGTTTGGGGAGGGGATGATCTGTGGAGAACAGAACCATGTGGTACCTTGGTCTTGGACTCTGGCTGGGCTGATGTTGGACTTCTGAGCGTTTATGGGAACCTTCCAAGCATAAGTGTGTGTGTGCCTATGTGTGGAGGCGAGAGGTTGATATCGTGTCTCCCTCTATTGCTGTCTATCTTATGGTTTCAACGTGCATGTGTGTTATATATGCACGTGTTGTTTATGCTATATATGTGTATATGTGCATGTGTATGCATGTGTTGTATGTGCATGCATGTGTTGCATGTGCATGCATGTGTGCAGGTGCATGCATAAAGATCCAGTAGGAGATGTTGGCTGTCCTTCTCTGTCACACTCTGACTTCTTTTGTTCTTAAGACAGGATCTCTCACTGTGTGTGATCTTGACTCTCACTAGAGTGAAGCCAGCAGTCAGCAAGCCCCAATGATCTCCTTGTCTCTGCCCCCACAGCACTGGGGCTATGAGTGGCCACATCAGGCTTTCTCTGTAGGTGCTGGGATCTGAACCCGGGGCCTCATGCTTGTACAGCAAGATTTCTAACCCAATGAGCCATATCTGCAGCACCTCCAACTTATTTGAGTTAGTGTCTCTTATTGAATCTGGAGCTAACTGACTAGGCTAAGCTGACCGGCCAGTGTGCCCCAGGGATCCTCTGTCCACTGTACCTTGGTCTTCCAGGGATGAAGTTCCAAATTCAGGCTACTGTATGTGGGTGCTGGGGACAACTCCGGTCCTCATGTTTGCACAGTAGACACTTTAGCAACCCAACCATCTCTCCAGGTATTGTCAAACACTTTTAACCTCCTCCATACCTAGACCCTATGGTAGTCTGTTGAAGTCTATAAAGCATCTCCTTAGAAAAGCATCCCAGACATGTATAATATAAGTACACAAAATACATGTTTCATTTTTAAAAGTCTATAGACACTTTCTCAGGAAAAAAAAAGACATTTTAAATATGCATAAGTTTATGTGTAAACACCTAAGGCCTGGAGAGATGGTTCAGTGGTTAGGAGCAGGTACCCTACTCTTGCAGAAAACCCAAGTTCCATTCCCCACCCCACATCTGGCTGTTCACAATGTCCCGAATCTCCAGCTCCAGAGGGACCCTGTGCCTCTGGCCTCCATGACCACCCAAACTCATACCCCACAGACAGACAGAAACACAATTAAAAATAAAAATAAATCTAGCCAACCGTAGTGGTGCATTCCGCATCAGAGACAGGTGGATGTCTGTGAGTTTGAGGCCAACCTGGTCTACACTGTGAGTTCCAGGGCAGCCAGGACTACATAGAAAGACTTGTCTCAAAATGATGATGATGACGATGATGATAAAATAAATCTAAAAAACCCATACAATATACTTGGAACATCTTTTATCATATAAAGGAAGTCATATGAACTCACACAGGGGGCTGGTTCCACGACTAAGAATACTTGCTACCCTTCCAGAGGACCCAAGTCCAGCACCTACATCTAGCAGCTCACAATTACCTGTAACTCCAGCACTCTCCTGGTGTCCATGGGTACCTGCATCATATGAAACAAACAAACAACAACTCCCCCACAAAGACACAAAAATAAAATCAATCTTTTAATTTTTGAAAACAAACTCTTTTTTTCCCCCTTACTGTATGTGTGTAGCTGTGTGCAGGCCAGAATATTATATGAGATCAGAGGGCAATCTGCAGAAGTCGATTCTCTCTCCTTCTACCTTTTTATGCTTTCCAGGGATTACATTCAGGCTTAACCTGCTAAGCCATGCCCCCTGAGCCAGCAAACACAGTGGAAAAAAATGTTAAGGCAAACCAGCTGTGAGCATTTGAATCTGAAATGTCCACCACCACAGCTCGTGTGTTGGATCTATGTTCTCCAGCAGGTGGCGCTCTTCTGGCAAGCTGCCAAGCCTCTAGTGCGGGGGGGGGGGGGGGGGGGGTTCTCAACCTTCCGAATGCTTTGCTGGTGACCCCCAACCATAACACTAGTTCTTTACTATTTCATAACTGTAATTTTGTTATTGTTGTGAATCTTAATATAAATATACGGGACCCCCAAAGGGTGGACATCTATAGGCTGAGAACCACTGCTTAAGGAGGTGGGGCCGGTAGGCAGAAGTAGGTTTAACGGTGGGGTGGACCTTTGAAGGTCATTTCTCGGCTTCAGATTCTAACATTCTGAACTCCCACAGTGTGTGCAGCTACATAACATGTTCCCATTTCAGAGTGTGAGTGGCTCTGTGGTACTTTTGACCTACATGATTGGCTAGAACCCTTTGAAATCAGGACTGACATAAACCCTTCCGCTCTTAAGGCATTTCAGTCCGGGATTCTGGCCACTTTGTGTGATTGAGGGAGACACTGGATGTCAACTTTTGGTCTCCATATATGTACATGAACATGCACACGTGTGCACACACACGGCTTCACAAGTAGACGGGAGACAATTTGAAAGGAACAAGTGGGATTCGGGGATGGAACAAGCGTGGGTCATGTGACTGAGTGCTGGCAGTTGTCTAGTGTAGCACTGGGCTTGTTCCCTGGTGCAAACAAAGAATGAGATGACCAGGGAAGGCCGAAGACCAAGCCAGAGAGAAAGTGAAAAATCACAGTTTTATCCCTTCAGGATGGAAGTCTCCCACGCTGATGCTGGCTCAGGTATTTCACAGGCCCCCTGGGTTCCTCCTTCCTCCTGTTTCTGCTTAAACCCTGTGTCTTCCTATCACTTTCTCCCCACAATGCCTTTCGAGAACAAGAAGTGGCCATCTCAGGAGGCCTGTTTACAATTTCCCTGTCTACGTATGACTCTCTAAGCCTCCTTTACAAATAGAGGTAAATATGATCAAAGTCCATGTTTTCATGTCATGATGAAACCTGGTACTTTGTACAGATGACAAAGACCAGTTTAAAGTCACTAGGAAAGAGCATTACCTCTGTGACACACAGCTTCCACGCTATGGTCATCTTACTTCTGTATTACACTCCCTTAGTCTTACATGTGTCAGCTTTCCTTTAGACATGGTAGCACCATTCTGGGATCTCAGACATGCATGCAGACAGCTGTTCTGTTATCAGGTTGGTTTTTTGGTTGGTTGGTTGCTTGCTTGCTTGCAGATCAGAGAATCCTTTGTGCTTGGGCCATGTTGGAGGGAGGGAAGTAACTGTTCCACTATCCTCATACCCTGCTTTTTCCTAAACCAGAGCAGCCTTTGTTCTGGACAGAATTGACACTTTGTAGCTCTTAAGACCCACCTGCGCGAGAGTGACTGGTTGCTCTTCCACCCCAGCGAGAGCTCTAACTTTCTACCTGTCTGCAGCAGTACAGAGCCTAAAGAAAATGCTAAGTGAAAAGAAACCTAGGACCGGACAATCCCACTGTGTCCTCACCCCCAAACCCAGATTCCTGCCTCTACCTGGAACCTCCTCTCAAGCAAGACGATGCATCTTTTGTCCACTAGATGTCACTGCTGTGGCATTTATCCCTGGAGCGAGAAGCCCTTGTGAGCTACAATGTAAGGCCAGTCTTGAGTGACATATTGAGACCCCCCCCCCAAAACACACACACACACACACACACACACACACACACACACACACACACACACACACACGGAAGGTTCATGAGCCTGGGGTTGGTTAGAGCGCTGGGCAGAGTGACATGGTGAGGGAACGGCTTTAACACACCTGAGCAAGGGTGCAGAGTTAGTCCTTTGAAGGTCCCTTGGGTGTAGCGGGGAGGTGGGGGAAAGGTGTCTTGCCTAAAGAAAATGAGCGAGAACCTGACACCATCTAACTAGACTGAGGGACCTTCTTGTATTTCTGGTTGGAGCAGGTAAATAAAATGTCCTGGGGGTATTTCTGGATACGCTGGTAAGGGAACAAGCCTTGTTACTTTGTTGCAACTTTTCTTCCTTTGGGAATTGTTTGTCTGGAAATGTGAGGGTAAGGATTCGGGAGAGGAGTGTTGGATGAAACGTGGCTTCTGTGAGAGCTGTAAAAAGAGAGAGAGACTCGAGGGTTGCGGGGCGTCATCTGTGAGATTCCTCTCAGCAGCTAAAGGGGCTGTGACCGAACATGGCCCATGTCTAAAACCAGCTGCCTGGGATCACTCCAACAAACAGGACAGTAGTTCAGACCCACCTACCAGAGTAAAGAGCAAACACTGTCTCCTGGAGTTTGGTTTCCTTGAGACACTGAGGCTGAGACAAAAATTCAGGCCAAGTAATTTATTCAGAACAAAGATGGAAGAGTGGCCATGAAGAGGTCAACTCAGGGCCTTTGGATAATTACACCGAGCCCCAGAACATGAAGGCACCCCCCCCCCAAGGGAGAGGCTGGCTACATTCCTCAGAAAAACTGCAGGGCAGACTGACCGACCATTGGCTGCCTGCAGATATGGGACACTCCTAGTACCTCCTTCTCTAAAGACCAATCAGTTTAAAGGGTGCACTGTTCGCATATCATATTGTGCCTAGTTGCTGATACTCTATTCTGCCCCTGGACACTGTGTAAAAACTTGCCGACCTGGAGTCCCCACCTCTCTTTCAGGTGCAGGACGACCCCAGCACTGGAACAATAAACTCCTCATGCTTTTGCATCAATCTCATGCTCTGAGTGATTCACTTAGGGGGTTCCCGGTAGCTAAGGCTTGTCAGAGTCTTACAGCCACAGTGGATGGCTGGTGTCTCATTCCTTAGGGACACACCATTAACATCCCTAACTAGAGCTGGGGCTCACAGTTTCAGCTATCATCCCTGGCCAGTGAACCCCAGGAACCTGTCTGTCCCCACCTCCCAGTGCTGAGGTTAAAGGCATGTACACCAATCCCTGGCTCCATACACAGGTGCTGGGGATCCTAACTCAGGCCCCCAGGTGTGTGCAGCAAGCACTTCACTTAACAGAGCCATCTCTCCAGCTCTGTGCCGTTTTGTTTTCCTTTCGTCCGGACTCTACACAGGAGATAGATTTGTGATGTTTGCCTTTCTGTTTGGTTGATTTCGCTTAACTTCCAGTCCCATCCATTTTCCTGAAAACAGCCTAACTTTATCCTCTTTTGATTTTAATCACTGAAAAGTGCTTCCCTGTGTCTGTGAGCTCCATCTTCTCTATCCAGCCAACAGTTATTGAGTATTGTGGCTGATTCCACATCTCGGTTATTGTGAATTGCAGGACAAACTCCTCTCTAAGGTAGATCATAGAGACAGTTCTAGAATATCTCAGAGAATTTGGTGTCCTGAGGAGGCCAGGGAACATTAAATAGCCAAGCTTGTACTTGGATCACAGGTGTGGAACCTTCATGACTGAGTTCACACATCTCACACACCCACACACCATACTGCACCATGTGACTGAGCTCTCTGGTTACTTTAAGAGTGGTTTTACAACGTGAGGCAGAATATATGCATATATATGCATACCTGTGTATATATGTGTATATACGTATATATACATGAATATACATGGCAGATGGCACTTGGCTCCTGTGAGAGAGCTGTAAAAAGAGAAAGACTCAAGGGGTGGGGACATCATCTTTGAAACTCCTCACAGAAGCTAGAGGGGCTGTGATCTAATGTGGCCCATGGATAACAGCAACTGCCTGGGATTCTGTAAAATAAAATAATATATATATATATATATATATATATATATATATACACACACAGATACAGACACAGACACACACACACACTTATACACACACACACACACATATTGGTTGGTTGATCTGTTTGTTTTTGAGACAAAGTCTCACCCTGTGGCCCAGACTAAAACTGGTGATCCTCCTGCCTCAGTCTTCTAAGTGCTGACTTTACAGAAGTGCACCATCATGTTCAGCTTTTCTTTTCTTCCTTCTTTTCTTCTGTCTCCTCTCTTCTCTTCCCCTTCTGTCTGTCTGTCTGTCTGTCTCTCTCTCTCTCTCTCTCTCTCTCTCTCCTTTCAGTCTGTGTGTGTGTCTGTCTGCCTGTCCACCTGTCTATGAGTAGCTGGAATGATGGATGTGTATCACAAAGCTGGTGTGTCTTGCCTCCAACATACCCTCTTGCCTTTTCACCTTAGCCAAGGGTTGAAGCAGCATGGGATGAATGGGATTAGCCCGAGAGAAATAAAGATTTTCTCTTCTCTTCTCCTCTCTTTCTCTTCTCTTCTCTTCTTTTCTCTTCTCTTCTCTTCTCCCCTCCCCTCCCCTCCCCTCTCCTCTTCTCTTCTTTTTTTCCTTTTTGAGACAAGGTCTCTCTGTGTAGGTCTGGCTGTCCTGGAACTCACTCTGTAGATCAGGCTGGCCTTGAACTCACAGATTCACCTGCCTCTGCCTCCTGAGTGCTGCACTACCACCTGGCTAAGAGAGACTTGTTTGTCAGTCTGTTAGACTATTGAGACAATGGACCCTCATCCCCTCAAGTTAGAATTTCCCCAGGTATCTCACACTGGAAGAAGGAAGAGGGACCAGCCGAAGGAGAATGTCTCCTGGAAAAAGATTTCTCAGTTCTACCTTGTCAGCTCACCTTACAGAATGAGACTAAAACCCAAGGTCACTGGAAGACAAGAAGACTACACTTTGGCCAGAACAACTTGGGTATGCATGTCCCGGCCCTTGACTGAAGCTTTGATCCTGCTTCAGAGGCCCAGAGATGGGTTTTGGAGTGTGTGGGGTGTGTCATCAGATTGACGTGTCCACATTGAAGAAATCCCTCCTTTCTGCTTTCTACCATTAAGTGTGGCTCTTTCAACCAGCTTACTGAGGTGGAGTTGCTGAACCTGGATTGGGACACAGGCTGTGATCCTTACGTTCAACATCAACCACTCAGTCCTGGCCACAAACACCACCTCATCATAGACTCCCCAGCTTCCAGAACCAGGTATCAGACATGTCTCTTTCCATCAGACATGTCCCTGTCTGTGACAGTGACAGAGCATGACAAGATTAGGACTAAGAGCAGTTCCTAATGACATCAAATATCCCTCAAACATCCCCAGACATCTCTCTCCCATCAGTCTTCGATGACTGAAGGTGCAATTACTAAGAATCTAGGAGGAAGGGCTGCCCACACCCATTAGAAAAGAACAACTGAGAAACTAAGTCTCAGGCAATGGCTGAGTCGGAGCTGGGTGGGCCACATGTGACTCAGGCAGACCTGACACATTCTGTTCTGTGTTTTCTGAGTGAGATCTGTGGGTGTGTCGTGGAGTGGGCGACTTCTGTTTGAGTCAGAAAAGCTCTCTCCTGATTTCCTCCAGGTCTGCGTCAGATCTCCTGGCGGGACCATTCCGCCTTAAAGGTACTCTAGGGTTTGCATGTGGGTGGGGGTGGGCAACACAAATGGAACAGGGTCCAATAAACAGGAAGTGATTGTGTTTCAAGGTTGGATTCAGAGCACCGCATGCATCTCTCTAGCTGGCTTCCTTGCAATTCCAGCACTGGGGACCACTGACTCCCTCCCCCAATATGTGACATTTCAATATTGGGCACAGGAGAACAGTGACTGAAGAGGACCAAAACTAGAGATTAAGATAGGCTAAGGCCAGGCTCTCAGGACAGAACAGGTAAAATCTGGCTCGCTATGCTCACAGAGGTTTGAGGAAAGAGCGGTACGTGAGCAGGTGCTGTGGAGGGGTCTCATTAGGTAGATGCATGACAATCATTGTCCCACTCCCAGGACCCTCACGGAGGAAAGGCAGAACAGAACCTAAAAAGTTGACCTTCACTCAAACACACACGTGTAATATTAAGTAAGCAAATAAATGAATAAATAAATAAATAAATAAAATGTGACTTTTTTTTCCACAAAAGAAAAAATACATAAGGCAGTGTGAAGGTCAGGATGTGTCAGAGATGAAGGCTCTGTAATTAGTAAACTCTGACACCAGAAGGCAAGTCACATTCACTTACAGTGCTCCAGTCTAGGTTAACCAAAGATTATCCACTCTCTGCTTTGGGCTGAAAACTGGTTAAAGACAAGCGCGCCCCGCCCACTCCCCCGCACCCCCCACCCGAAAATCTGATTGGCTTTCAGTGTTGTGTCTTTACTTAATAAGTGCATTAGATAAAAGCTCTGCTAATGAAATGCAACAGGAAGCAGTGAGATCCTGGAATCAGTCCCGGAGACCATGATTTTTGAAGTCTCTCAAGCATTTCCAGCTGTGAACTTGGCTACAAGCAGCCCCCTGACTCAGAACAGGTGGATAGATTCCGCAATGACAGCTCTCTGCCACCAGAGGGCTCTCGGCACGCGGCGTAAGAATCCATGGGAGCTACCGGCAGGGGGCGCTCGCTGCCCGCAGCAAGTTTCACAAGCAGGCCAGAAAGACTAGTTGTGTAACCCTCAGACACTTTCTAACTTTATGTTTCATCTGAAGAAAAAGAAAAAAATCTGGTTTCAGGACCATGTTTTTCTGAGTCCTAGGAGAGAGAGCTTTGGATGAAGGTCACTTTGGAAGTAAAGGGAATGAAAGGAAGAAAAGAAAAGGGAAGTGAACAGGAAGTGGGAATTCACGCCAGTCACCCCCAGTTACCCCAGGTACGCTAAATCTCGAGACTGGTGATTCTAAGTTAAAGGCTAGCTGCAACAACTAATGTCCCCCGAGTATGGGGCTGAGGATGTGGCTCAGCCATAACGGGCTTGCCTAATATGACCAAAAGGCCCTGAGTTCATTCAATTCTCTACTTCCACCAAATAAAACAGAAACCCGATAAAAGGAGACAGAAGATGTATCCACCAAAAATCCAACCCTGGGCTAGGAGTGGTGGTGTTCACCTGTCATCAGGGTACTTGGGAGCTTGAGGCAGAGGACATGGTGAGTTCAAGGCCAGCCTGGGATACATAGAAAGATCCTGTTTCAAACAATAACATTCTAATCCTGGCATCACGAAAATGCAATGGTGAATCTAGACGTTTCTCTTTAATGCTAGCTGTTGTGGCATTTCTGTGTGCTGTCCCCATCCTGAGAGCCCCACCCCCCTTGTTTTTTGTTTTTGTGTTTTCTCAGCGCCTCCTCCCTCAGTGCTGCACAACTGGAGCACCCAGATTCAGTCGATGGGAGAAGAGCCCCCTTTGCAGTCTGTCCTGCCATAGCATCCCTGGCCTCAGTTTCCACATCTAAAAATTAAATTAAATAAAAAATGAAATCTACTGATTTCTAATGTCGTTTTTACCCTCCTGCCATTTCAAAGAGTCAGGGTTCTAACCTTCCCCCAGTTATCAGCAGTGCCAGGGGAATTTTAAAATATTATGGCCTCGACACTCCCCCGCCCCCTCCCTGCAGGACGATGGTAATTGGTCTGCAGCGGAAGGGATCCTGCAAAGATTTTTTAAAAGCTCCCTGGGTGACTCTAATGTGCTGCTGAGTTCAGAACCTCTGGCATCTAATTCCCCTGCTGGGAACTCTGCAGACTGGCGAGTCCCCGTCCAAAGCATCTCCCGCAGGAAAACCAGGCTGAGCGGGAAAACAGGAGCAGAGTCTTTGGAGGCCTGGGAGTTGGGGGGGTGGGGGGTGTCTCATGAAACTTGTAAGCTTGGTAGGACTTTCTGACGCCCAGGCAGGACAATGTGACAGTGCTTCTCTCAGAGTGGGAAGAGAAACTGCCTTTCTCTCTTCGCCCGAGCTCCTCCCTTCTGCTTCCTGTCTTGTTTCCCCTTCCCTCCCCACCCCCCACCCCCACCCCCCGCCCTAACCTTCACACACCAACTGGGTCCCAGCTTCAGGTGTTTGCAATGGCTTTCTGGATTCGCTGGGTATATAGGCTTTCCGTCTTTCTTTCCCCACCCCGAAACCATTTTTGGCTAATGTATATTAGTTGTGTAGTGGGGAGCATTGTATGGCTTCAGACATTTCTTTTTAAACCCGGTTTATTCATGCTCTATGGCACAGGTATGGAGGTCTGAGAACAGCTTGCAGAAGTTGATTCTGTCTTTCCATCCTGTGGCTCCCAGGGTTCAAAATCAGGTTGTCCAAACAAGCCATTCTGCCCACAAAACCATCTTGTCAGCCTTTGCTTTATTTCTGAGACAGGGACTCACATAGCCCAGACTGGCCTCAAACTTGCTATGTAGTAGGCACTGGCCTTGAACCTCTGATCCTCCTGCTATACCGGCTAAGTGCTAGAGTTGCAGGAGAACACCTCCGGGCTTGCTCTGTGTGTGCTGGGGATGGAACCCAGGGTTTCTGCCGGCACTCTGCCTCATGAGCTGGAACCTACAACATTTACACTGAGACGTGGCTATAAATTGATCCCTGAGCCCATGTATGTGACCATCTTGTCATGAGGACACTTAAAAAAATCTTCCAGGCTCTGTCAGAACACTGCTGAGGGTCCCACACTCCTGAAAGGAAGTAAGGGCCCAGTGTGGCCAATTGACTCAACTGGAGGCATTTTTTTTGTCTTTTGTTATTCTGTTTTCTAGGGGTTGTTTTTTCTTTTTGTTTTGTTATTGTTGTTGTTTTTTTTTTTTTTTTTGCTTGTTTGTTTGTTTGTTTGTTTTTTCGAGACAGGGTTTCTCTGTGTAGTCCTGGCTGTCCTGGAACTCACTCTGTAGACCAGACTGTCCTTGAACTCAGAAATTCGCCTGCCTCTGCCTCCCAAGTGCTGGGATCAAAGGCGTGCGCCACCACCGCCAGGCTGGGATTGTTTTTTCTTAGTGAAGTGTGTGTGTGTGTGTGTGTGTGTGTTGTATAAACATCTGGGGAAGCAAATCAAAGCATCTTTAATTCAGAGAGTCAAGTGAGGAAAGTCCCCTCCAATCATAATTTATTTGACTTTCCACATCCCAGACAAGATCGAGTATGCTTTGTGTGGGCTAAGCCGAAACTCCTCTTGCCAATCTGTTGAAAAGGGACAGCTGACCTTGGAGTGTGTGGAAGTCAAAACAACCAACTTGCAGACATTGCTGAGGTCAAGGCTGCAAGATCGTCCAGAAATCACAGAGGTATCAGGGAGAAGGCCAAGGCACATGAGAGAAACTTCCTTTCGCTGTCCCTAGGCCCTGGGACTCACCTAGGACAATCCAGGTTGGCAATGAGTCTGCTCAACAACTGAATGAAGCTTACAGTTGTGTGTGTGCTGGGACACAGGACAGTGTGAAGGGGCTGTTGCCATGCTGTGTAGGCGTGGGAAGGGTTCAGAGGACTCAGACGATGGATACGAGGGCCATTAACAGGGAGTTGGGCTTTGTCTTGTCCGGGTCCTGTCCTTAGAGGTTGCTGAGACAGGTCCTTCCTATGTAGGTTAGAGGAGCTTAGAGTTCACTAAGAGCCTTAGTTGGTCCAAGCCCTCAGTCCTCCAGCCTCCCTCTGCAAATCATATACCTGCCCCTTGGGGTGAAGGGGTGATACCATGGCTGTGATCAGGGTTGTTAGGCCAGACAGCCCTAACGAGCCAGGCTTAGCCACTTACCGGGCCTCTTAAACAGACAAATAAGAATGAAATGCAGAAAAAAAGACATTTTCCAACATGGCCACACTGGGAAAAGGGACAGAGAGGCCCAGTGGCCTACCAAGTTCAAGGCCCTGACATGAAGTTTAGGTTTAAAAAGAAGGCAAGAGGCCTGAGGGGATAGCTTAATGGGGAAGTGAGTTGGCTACACAAGCATGGCCCTGAATTTGGATCCCTAGCACCCACTTAAAAAAGCTCGGCATGCTCATACCAGTGTCCATTGCTTATGAGGTTGTGGGGACAGACACAGGAGATGCTCTGGGGTTGCTAGTTACCAGTTTAGTTCTGGGTTCAGTGAAAGATGCTGTCCCAAGGGAGTGGTAAAACAGGACACTACTGTTCTCTGGCTTCCAAATATATGTACGGGCATGCCTGCACACACACACACACACACACACAGACACACACAGACATACTCAAAGTATGCATAGTTAAGCAGTCCTTAGTCAGCGGTGGTCCTGCCCATCACTGGCCCATCTTTGTTTCAGTTCCAATCTCTCCGGCAAGGTGGTCTGACAATTTTCAGAACTCTGTGGAATGTCTTCCTGGACACAAGCTCCCCCTTTGGCAGGCTTCCAGCATCAGCCTTTTCCTTCTCCAGCCTGAGAGTCCCAGGGAAATGGCAATGCCTTGGGGTCCATTGTTTTAATGGTCTGATAACCAGGGGGGTGGGGGGCACACATCTCTTTAGAACAGTTCCTGTCTTGCTTAGAGGCGTACACAGCTCCAGCCTCTGTCTGTCTGGATACACCTTGGTTAGTCCATGCACAGAGAGAGTGAATGCGGACAGCCTTAGAGTCCTTCCCCAAGGTCTCCTGGAACAAGCCCTGCTCACCCTTGGGGATGGCTTTGCTCTGATCTGCACGATCCAGCCTCCCATGGCTTCCAGATACCTTTGTGTGAACTGTTCAGGTGTCAGTAACAATCTATAGTAAGCATCTACAGAAGCCTGCAAGGGGGCGGGGAGGAGAGAAGATGCGGACAGTACAGAGCAGAGTCTAAGCATGAACTGCTGAGGCGGAGGATAGGACTTGGTTAGGAAAGTGCTCACCCAGCATCCGAGAAGCCCTGACTCCCAGCCCAGCACTGCATACACCAGGCCGGCGGCACACACTTATCATCAGGGCTGTGGGTGGGGAGCGGAGGGGTGGTTAGCAGGAGGATCACAAGTTATAGAGAATCCTTCAGGCTCCATAGAGAATTTGAGAACTACATGAGACCTTGCTCAAAACAAACAAGTCAGCATAACATTGGGAAGCATGACATGTGCTTATTAAGTCCAGGACTGGGGAGATGGGGGCAAGAGGAAATCCTTGGCTACATAGCAAGTTCAAGGCTAGCTATCCTTGGCTACACAAGGCCATATCTCCATAAGTAAAATAAATGAAATAAATAGACTCAAACTTTTCTGATTGGTCGTATTTCCCTGTAGTCGCTGCTCCCTGCCTTCCCTTTGCTTCCAGGTCTGCCATGATGTGATTCTTTCCATGTGCTATGGCTGCCATGATGCTCCACACAAACACATAGGGCCAGGCAAACAGAGATTGGCCCTTCTGAAACTACAAGTCAAAATGAAACTCCTCCCCCTTCCCTCCTGAAGTTGTCTCTGTCAGGTGTTTTTGGTCACACGGAGGCAAAAGTCACCAACACAAGGTCCTTCCCTCAGGCTCTTTTGAATCCGGGTTTCCCCTCCACTCCCAATGCACAAGCTCAGGCTACCACCCACCATGTCTCTCATGGATTCACCTAGCCTCGTCATGCCATGCCTTTGTGCCTTCACATATGCCGCTCCTCTGCCTGGTAGTCACTGCCTGACTTCCTGTTTGTCCTGGAATGCTTGACTGTGGATAGTCTGTCATAGTTAATTGAGCTGTGTGTGTGTGTGTGTGTGTGTGTGTGTGTGTGTGTGTGTCACACTCTCACTGTAGTTTGTGTGTGGTCAGAGGACAACTAACAGGCCTCATTCTCTCCTTCCATGTGTACATCCTGGGGACTGAATTTGAATCATCAGGCCTGGCAGCAAGTACCTTAACTCGCTGACTCATCTTGACAGCCCTCCACCCTGTGTTTTGAGACTTGTAAAAAAAAAAAAAGATGTTCCCCACCCCCACCCCTTTCCTAGACCCTGCTCCGGGAATGATGACTCTCAGACTAGTAATTGATTAATAAATGCCTAGGACACAAGCTTTGGCTCATTCCCTGACTAGCTCGTAATTAACCCTTTCAAACTATTCTATGTCTTCCATGTGGTTGGTTACCTCTCCTCAGCTTCAGGTGTTCAAGTCTGGGGTGACGCTCTTTGTTCTCTCCTGGGTTCAGGTACCTGCTGGTTTACATCCTTATCTTCATAGATCCAAACGAACCTCCCAGGCCTCTCGCGCGCTATTTCCCAGAATCCTTTCTTCCTGTCAGTATCCCCCCTCCTATTTCCTGCCTCAGCTCATTGGCCGTCAGCTTTTTTATTGACAGGTGATGCGCATAAGAGATTCTCTCTACAGAGACACACCTCTCTCTGACACCAGAGCTTATCAGTTCACCTAGACGCCCTGGCCAGCGAGTCTCTGCTACCAACTCATCTCCGCGTCCCCAGAGTGGAAATTACAGGCGTGTGCCCCTATGCTCCCTTTTTATTTAGGTCCTGGAGATGGCTCAGGTTCTCATGTTTATACAAACATTTTACTGACCCAGTCATCTCCCCAGCCCCTAAGGTTTCTTAATTACTATGTCTACTCCAAAGCCAGGAGACCAGTCTTATTTCCTACCATATGTCCCGCCATCATCTGTCTATTTTCTGTATGCCAATCATCTCACTTCAGGGTCCCTCTGCTCATCAGGGCTGTGCCACCTTCCCAACCCCCTGTTTTTTAGAGACGCTGAACTGTCACCTCTGCAGGCCTGGGAAGGAATCTCAAGACCCACTGCAAGTCAGATCATAAATAATGAACCGACTCTCTCATCAAAAGGAAGGAAAAAAAAAAAGAACTTTTATTTTTTTCTATTGCATAAATAATGGTAAATTAGACTCTTTTTTTTAAATAAGATTATATATTTACAGACAAGTTTAGTTACAGAAAACATCTGGTACATATATGGCAACCATTTTCCCTTTATACAATAAGATAACATGTTAATAATATCGTTTCGTTGGATCACTTAAGTTGCATGCCAAGTTCATTTATATTAATATTTACATTTGATATAAAGATATGTTTTTTATTTCACTAACCTGCTGTCTCACCACTTAATAGCAGAAAATCACCAACTAACACTAAATGAAGAAAAAATAAATAAACAAAACCCCAAAAGAATATAAATGAGGTACAGTGGGAAATTAAGATGCATGATTGACATCTGACTGGAACATTCTGGAAGAAGAGGCAAGAAGCTACTGATTGGAACAGTCTTTACCTGTGCTTCAGAGACACCCAGCTTCTAGGGCTCGAATCCCAGCCATTTGCATCTGTGCTTTGAGAATAAGCTTAAGTTAGTGACCTGTACCCACAGACCACAGCTTGCCCACACCTGGCAGGACCAGACCTTCAGAGTCGGAATGGCTTCTGTGAGCATCGCCATGGCTTTGCCTTGGACAACTAACTTCTTTCTGAATTTGTGGAAGAGAAATCAGACTGCCGGTGAGAAGTCACTGCAGGGGTCCCTAAGGATTCCCCAGAGCCCCCCCCCCCCCCCCCCCCCGTCTCTGTGAACTTGTACCAGAGGCTGAGAGAGTCCTTTCTCTAAGACCAGTCTTCTCGGGGAAGAACAATGTGGTGGCCTGTGAACACTGACTAGACCTCAGGCTGCTTCAGGAAGCAGGAAGTAGAATTTTACTATTCTCATTGTTTTGTTTAGGAGACAAGATCTCACACTGTACCTCAAGCTGACCCGGCACTCACCGTGTAGCCCAGGCTGTCCTCTAACTTTACACATTCTTCCTGCCTCTGCCTCCCATGGACTGGGACTGCAGGTGTATGCCACCATGGCTGGCTCAAACAGACTCTGAGGTGAAATGGAGAAGAAGGGACAAAGACTTGGGGACCCTATTGCTGCTCCCTCCCTGCCTCTTGCTATGGTGGGAACATAGCTATGATGAGCATGTGTCCAACTCTAGTCTCTGGCTATCTAAGAACGGCTGCAGATTGATGGTCCTGCACCCCAGACTTGTCATCTACTTCCTGAAAGTCCTGAAAGATTAGAGGTGGCAGCTTTCTACCTTCTGTAGAATTACAAATGATTCTGAGCCAGGACCACAATGCACTTGAACTGCTGCTAAGTCCAGTGTCCAGGGGAAAAGCAGTGTGGTAATAGTAGTGAGAAAGCAGGGTGTGTCCATCCTTTATTTGGGGGTTTCCAGGTAAGCATCCTCAGATGGATTCAGGGAACATTGTTTTTAGGGAATCCGGCTTTTTTTTCGACCTACTGACTCATGGATTCAGATTCCATGAGACATTCATCCAGGGGACCGAATATCCTTCATTTTCAAGCTGGCCAAGACAAGGCCATAAAAGCTCATCTTCTTGATTCAGCAAGCTTTTAGGAAATAAATGAAAACTTCTCTAATTCTGTGTGACATGTGACACACTGGCTGGGAAACAGTAGTCACTGAAAGGAACACATGTCACAAAACTCATGTCACAAAACCAGCTAGCACCCCTGTGTGATACAACTCTCAACCCTTTCCATTAGGGATGTCTAGATTTTCCCTGACTTGTAGCAGCAAGAATCCTATTCCGGGTGCCCTTCCCAAATGACAGTGCTGGTCTGTCTCCCTTTGATTTTTCTATTCTGCTTTCTGGCCCCTGCTCACAGGTCTCAGAGCTCCAGACAAGGCAGGCTGGGCTTGTCAGGGGTCAGCATCCACCCAGGGGAGGTACTAACCTCCTATTGGCATCCACAGAGCTGTGCTGGGAATATGTTGATAGGCAGTGCCTGACAGGGCATCCCTTGGACATTCTTAAAGTAGGCCAGTTAGACAGGGACTAGCATCTATCAGCCCTCTAAAAACTTTCTCTTTCTCTGGTCCAAGGATGGAGAAAACATCCTGGATGAAAGCTGCATTCTCTGAAATATTCTCTCCCAGTGAGTCTACCTTCTGGAAAATTCTAGCCTCTGCCTCCTTCCATTTAGATAGCTCCCCACTCTCCCTACCCCACTGTGTGTGTGTGTGTGTGTGTGTGTGTGTGTGTGTGTGTGTGTGTTCATTCACATGTAGCTCTGTCTATCTTGTTCTGTAGTAAGAGAAACCTTGAACTCCTAGGATGATAGGCATGCCCCACTACTCCTGTTTGGATAACTTCTGACAGCATATAATGCACTGGTTCGGAAGCCAAGATACCACACCTGATGAAAAGGGTGACCCCATGTCCAGCATGTGGGGTGTCCTCAGTTGACAAATTACCCAAGATAGGAGCTAGGCAAGTAATGTTAAGGTACAGAGGTCTGTTTTTGTGCAACTGGGGGAAAGAAACTGCTTTTTTTTCTTTTAGTAGGAAGGAGTCCCATTATGTTAGCTCATGCTAGCCCAGAGCTCTGTATGTAGCCCAGGCTTGCCTGAAACTTCACCATGGAACTCAGACTGCCCTTGAACTTGCTCCACAGTCCAGGCAGATGTTGAACTTTAATGCTTCTGCCTCAGTTTGCCAAGTGCCAGGAATTAAAAGCATGTTCTCCCACATTGGGTTGAATTGACCATTCCTTGTAGTATTTTAAATTAGAACCAGTATTAAATATAAACAATTGATGTTAGCATGACGGTATGCATCTATCGTGAGCATAGGATCCTAAGAGAAGGTTTAGTTAGCTGGTACACCTGACCCCTTCCTCCAAACCTACTGTGGCAAGGCCACATAGTTGAGAACAGTCCCCTGAGTGAGTTAGTCCAAGTGTGGATGGGATGAAGCTAAGCAATTGTGACATTTACATGATCATTGGCATGGGGACAAGATGAGGTGGCCTAGCTTCTTATTCTATTCATGTCTATTCTGACTATAAATAATTCAAATTAAAAGCTCTAATGGCTGCATAGCTCTTCTGTTTCAGAAATGGATTTTCTTCTTGTAGAGGAGGGGAATCAAGAAGTCACTGTGGAGGGAGAAAAAATGGCTGTGAGTTCTGGACTCTCAGCCCCGCAGGGCATCTTGGAAGAGGCCAGTGGGGGGGGGGGGAGGATACTGATCTGAAGTTGTTCAGGATGGATGCTTCCCAGGGAGTGGGGTTCTATGGTCCTCCTGGTCATAGAAACAGTATGTGCCAAAGTCGAGAAGATTCATCGGAGCTCATTTGTAGCATCTTCATAGCATTATATAAAAATAAGGACCCTTTCACAACAAGGTTCCAGACTCTCTGTGTATCTTAGGTAACAGGGTAGATAGGATAGCTGTGGACCTTTAGGGATATAGCATAGAGACATGACCTAGTATGCTTTGAGGTACAAAACTTAGCACTTTCCACAAAGAGTGAAACCAAGGGCACATGAGGAAACAGTTCCACATACAACATGCAGCTAGGCATAGCCAAGTCATCCGCCCCCCCCCCCTTGAAAGTACCCCCAACAGTCACCTTGTTCATCTTATGATGACGCCCTCCCTCATGAGGTCCCAGGGACACTACCAGTCTCAGATTCAAAACAACAAAGTACACAATATTCTTTGATTTATGACCTGAGTCTGGACTTGAGCACATAGAAGGAGTTTGCAATAAAAGCCAGCTGTCTCTCTCCCTGCTCTTAGATTTTTCAATCACTTTGAGAGTCAATGGCTGCAGGCTAGGAAGGATGCTCTCCTCAACATAGGTGGCCTGCCTGCCTCTCTCTCTCTCTCTCTCTCTCTCTCTCTCTCTCTCTCTTCTTTCTCTCTCCCTCCCTCCTTCCTTCCTTCCTTCTTTCTTTCCTTCCTTCCTTCCTTCTTTACATTTTCTTTTTTCTATCCCATTCTTTTAGAAACTCAACCACTTGCCATGTAAACTTTGAGCTAGGAGCAGATAATGGAAGATGCCCAGGGAAGGCTCCTATCTCTGCATATCCATCACCCAGAACGTTCCACAATCACTGTGCCTGCCCAAGAACTCATGAGCACCATAGTTCACCTCTTGTCATAATTCTGGATGGAGGATCTCAGCAAACAAGCAAATACTTTTAAAGATGGCAGGCTCAACATGTGTTTTTGCCTGCCCGGTGATATGGGGTGGTTTTATTGCCCACAATATGTAGAGAGTCTTTGTTCTGGGAGGTGAGATAAGGGTAGAGGTGAGGAGGCTGACTCATTTTCTCCTGAGTTTGGAAGAGGGGAGGGACACATTCAAATATAATAGGAAAAGGCAGGGAAGCCATACAATTCTTGGAGGTTAATTTCCCATCTCAGCAGGAGATGGATTCTGGGAGTCATAGTGCAGGCAGGTAGGGCCTAGAGTGTTCTTTAAGTGTTCCCTCTGTTTGTGCCTTGGCAAACTCAGGGTAGATGCCATGGTTGCCTTGGCAACATCTTATAGATCTCATATGGAACTTGCACATCTTCTGGAAGTCGCTGTTAACAGTTCCAGTATAGGGACTCAGTCTACATCCAGGGCAGTGAGGGAACGGTTTGTTTGAAAGTTAAAGGGTTGAGAGTCAGCTTGTCTTTCTGTCCCAGGTAAATTGCTGTCCTGGTATCTGTCATTCATGGAGGTCTGGGGATGTGGAGCTGAGCTGGCAGCAAGAATGCGCCAGTCACTGAGTCATCTCATGACTGGCCTGCCTCAGTCACCGTCTCCTAAGTCCAGTCACGGGCCAGGCAGCAAAGGCTGAGCTTCTGCCTCTCCTTCAGAGGGTGTCTCAGCTGCCTATGTATGGCTTTCCTTGAGCAAGAGGAAGCAGAACTTTCTGGACCCGTCAGCCAACCAACTACTCCCCAATTACTGTCATGAGGATGTTAGGTGACAGGGAACCTCAGGGTAGCATTTATGTGAACAAGTCTGACAATAGGGCTGCCTGGAAAAGAAGCCCAACACCCTAAATATACCAAAGGCATAACACAAGCAAAACAGCTAGAGAGTAGACCACCTTAGCGCACTCTTAGTCCCCTAAGTCTAAAGGACACCACTAGACCAGACTTCTTACACTGATGCATTCAGTTCCTGTGTGCCTCGGATGCGGAGGATGCTGGGAGAATAATTTATGGACCGTCATAGGGAATCTGATCGCTTCTTTCATGTCTTTCCTTCCATGATATTGGGAGATGGTGCTCACACCCTTGTAGATTTTAGCAATCAGGCATGTTCACGGACAGCCAAAAGTGACACCGCGACAATCAGGCATCTTTATAGCCAGCTTTCGAGGGACCCCAACGACAAAATGTCACCACTAGCTGTCGTCCCTGTTGCATGGCCCCTTACACATGCACCAGGGCCCCAATAAAAGCCACTTTCTTCCTTCCCCCACTCTCTTCTTTCCTCTTTCTTCCAGAGCCCATCTCTGTGCCCCCTCCTCTTTCATAAAAACCCTCCCACGTGAGACCTGTCTCGTGGTGTGATTTTGTCAGGACCCGCCACCTAGTCCTGTCAGTAGAGAACAGGCTTTTATCACATCTCTGCTTATTGCTGATGAAATCTGAACCATGCATCTTTTGGGATCCACCTCCTTCAGTTTGGGGCAGATCTTGCAGAAAAGCAACATTTGAAGAATTCCTTATGTTTCACCTTGAGAGCCGATCTCAGCCGTGGCATGGTATCCGCTGCTTTCCGGTCCTTTAAAGGCCTGCACTATCTGGATCTTCCCACCAGACTCCCAGGAGGGGGCAGTTTGGAGGTTCAAACCCCAGCTAATAGTAGGGAAACATGATAGTAGGGAAGTAGTTGCTACCAGCTGTGCTTGCCTTCTTGCACATGTCTGGCAGAAAGAAGGCGATTGCTCCAGGAAGAAACAAAAGGGGTGGAACATTGTGAAGTGTATTAAGATTCTGTGTCTCTGCCTGCTCTAGTTCAGGAGTCTGGCCCTAAGGGGAACATGGTGACTCAGCCTAGGGAAGAAGCAATAAGGGCAGGTTTGCAAAGGGCACCGGAAGAAGGGAAGGCAGGCTGCTGCCCGGATGTTCCAGACTCCAGGCAGTTTTATGAAGTGACTCTGTGCCCCTTGGGCTTCTTGGGACCTCTGACCTGCTCCCTCCTCTCTATGCTATGGCTCAAACCTAGTTTGACTTGTGCTCTTGGTGAATATCCACACCCTACAGTGGGAGAATATCTAGAGCTGCCCCCATACTACTATATGGAGAGCGCGTAGAGGTGAACTGGAGGAAGACCCTATGTGGAGACCTTGCGTGATCCAAGTCTAAGAAGGGAGTACGTAAGGAGGGAGCAGAGAGAGAAAGTAGGCTAGAGGGATATGCATTGCACCATAAAAACCTACCCAGCAGAATGTAGAGAGCAAAGCTGCTGGCACCTCCGTGTGGCTGGAGGAAAGGGGAAGGGAAGAGGAAGGGGGAATTGGGGATCTTCCGGCTGAGATCCGAAGTTGGAGGAGGACAATTTTGTTACAGAGATAAAGGTCAGAAAAATACAAAGGGAGTTAGCATGTCTATAGGTGACCGGCTAATCTGACCACTGGGGCTTAAATTCATAATGAATCCAGGAAAAGTCGAAGAAATGAGAGTCTTGGCCTGCTACTAAAACAGACCCAGATATTCAGCCCCAATGTAAGTGTTCTGGGATCAGAACACTGATCAAGTCTCTGTCCTATCAGCCACGCCCATTAGCATCTGTCTTTTTGGTTTTTTTTAATGAGTCATTGGCACAACCTGAATATCATGAGTTATTAAATAAAATACAGCAATTTGATCCTTCCATATTTCTGCTTCAAGCTTCTAGGTCTCCTTTTCTTAGCTGGGGAAAGGCTTGCTAATAAAGTCCAAGATGAGGGGAAGGTTAGATGTGGGCCAATCTTAACTTACAGATGTCAAATATGGCGGCTCAGAGGGGCTCTGTTACTTCGGATGCCTGGGGTGTGGGCCTCCTCGCCGCCAGACCCAATCCTTCCCTACCCCCAGGTACTTCCCCCTCTGCTCTAAAGAAGCAGATAGGGGTGAGATAGAGAACAGATTCACGTCCAGAGTAAGCAATTTGGGGAGAATAGCATCACGCGTGGAAAAGTCTCTTGTCTGTCTACGTGTCTGGGTTATAGAGACACAGGTTATGGATTTTTTCTTTTTTTTTTTTTTTCTTTTTTCTTTTCTCTAATGGCAGCACAGGCAAGAAAGCTGGGAGCCAGGCTCTCTGCAGATTCCAAGATGCTGGTGCGGGATGGACTTCAGAAACAGAAAGCCAAGAGCCATGGAAACCAACCGAGAGTGCCCCAGCTCTACCGACAAGTGTCCTGTAGAAAAGGCGATAAAGAACAGCAGGGACCGCAAGGAGCTGCACCCTGCTTAATGGCTTTCCCCCTCCATGCCTTGGTGGGAGGGGGTCTCCACTGGGTGGAGGAAGGAAGCCAGGGTGAGATGGAAAGTCCCCTTTTCTGTAGCAACCCAGAAGTCAACTTCAGCAGGGAGTCTCCGTGGGTCCCTGGGTTGAAAGAATTGGGTCATGGATAGAGGTGGCTGTTGCTTATACCTGTCTTTTCTTTCTCGCTCTCAGAGGCCACCATGCTATCTGGATGGCTACTGGAATTCCAAGACGAAAAGAAAGCAGTATTTTTCCCCCCCACTTCAGAGTTGCTACTGGCGGTTGAAGCAATAATTGAGAACTCCTGGCTATTTATTGCATTGGGAAACAAAACCATGAAAGCATTGAAGACAGCCCTTTTGTGTCCCTGCCAAGGAGATGGAGTTGATCCGTGACCCCGGTTGCACTGCAAACTTGAGTTCTTTACTGAAGGGTACCAATGCATCCATCCATAAAGGTCCAGATCTCCCGTGTGAATGAACAGAGTCTGCCCGCGGGGCATGCACATGCGCAGTGAGCTGGCAACGCGGTGTGGCTGGTGGAAGGCTGCTATCCTACTCCATGCCGCTCCGCAGGATCTGGTTGGCTGCGATCAGCATGACGCTTATGATGAAGGCCATGGCAAAGGCGCATATGAGGCTCTTGCGGACGCAGGTCTGTCGGTTCTGTTTCTGCGAATGAACTGGGGTTCAGGGTTGGGGAGGAGAGAGAACAGAAAGATGACACCGTGAGACACACATCTTCTGCAACCAGCATAGGCTGTGACTGGTTGAATCAACTCAGATAATGGACACTTTGGGATTCTTAGCTGAGCTGAGGAAACTTCTGGTGAAACGTATGAAATGGTAAACCATCCCTATCAGAACCACAGTCTGTAAGATCTTCAGAGAAAGGTTTAGGCTTCTGGATATAATGGAGCCACAGTGAGTTTCAGAGACAAGAATCTGTAGCATTCTGGAATGAATTTCAGAAAAGACACCAGCCAACCATTTTAACCCTTTTCTGTAGCCAATACTAATAAAACGGGGCTTAAAAGCTTCTCCACATATTGTAGGAGTATATCTTGTTTGTGCACATGCCTGCGAAGGCCAGAGGACAGCCCATGTGTCATTCCTCAGGCACCGTTCACCTTGTTTTCTGAGACAGGGACTCTTACCTTCTGAGAACTCGCCTAGTAGTCTAGGTTGGCTTTGCAGGGAGCCCCAGGGACCCACCTGTCTCTGCCTCTACAGTACTGAGATCACAAGCACACACCACCACAGCTGTGTGAAAATCAGGCTCTCATGCTTGCAAGGCCAACACTTTGCAAACAAACTGAGCTGGGTCCCCCGTGTTCTTGTGAAGACTCAGTCACTTCTCAATAGTGTGCTACCAGATGGGGACCAAGCTTTCATTGTAGGAGCACCACAGATACCTCGTATCTAAACAGGGCATGGGGTTTGATAAAAAAGGGATTGTTTGCTTCATTGTAGAGTCTCTGAATCATGTCCCTGGGAGTTCATGTCTTACTAAGCTCCTCAGGGGGCTGGGCAACTTTCAGTTCATTTGATAGGCTTGGGTGGAGGTTGAATTGACAGTGTGTGTGTGTGTGTGTGTGTGTGTGTGTGTGTGTGTGTGTGTGTGAGATAGGCTTGGGGTGTTGGCAAACATGCTCCTACAAACTCAGCTATTAAAGAAGATTAGGGGCTTATGATAAGGTCTGGTCAGGAAAGTGTTTTGCTGTGCAGGTATGAGGACATGAGTTTGATACTCAGCACCCACATTTAAAAAAACAAAACAACAAAAAAACTTAGTCATGATGGCAAACACTGTGTTCCCATCATTGGGTAGAGAGAGTCAGGCAGATCCTGGGGCCCATCAGCCAGCCCAGCATACTTGGTGAGTTCTAGACCAGCCAGGTGGATGGCATCCTGAGAAACAATATCTGAGGTTACTTCTGACCACACAACAGATACATGTGTGTCACATGCATGACACAAATGTGGCACGGGCATGGCACATGTGTATACACATACACAAAGAAGACTGGTGAAGCTAGATGTAGTGGTGTAGTCCAGGCAGTCAGGAGAATCATCAGTTTGAGTTTGAGGCATAATTTGGCTGCACAGTGAGACTTGGTCTCAAAATAAAGCCTTCCAAAACAAAAACAAATCAAAAAAAAAAAATAAATAAAAAAAAAAAAATAAAAGCAAAGGCTGGTGAGATGGCTCGTGGGTAAGGGAACTTGGAACCAGGCCTAACGTCCTGAGTTTGCTCCTTGGGACCCACATGGTGGAAGGAGAGAAACAACTCTTAAAAGATGGCCTCTGATCACCATAAGTGTGACACCCCCGCTGCTCCCCACACCACCACCACTTCAATAAATCAAATAACTAAACAAAAAAAACATTTAAAGAAGTGGTTCTCAACCTGTGGGTAGCAACTCCTTTGGGGTCGCCCGAGACCATGGGAAAACACAGACATTTAAGATTCATAACAGTAGCAAAATTACAGTTATGAAGTAGCAACAAAGTAATTTTATGATTGGGGGTCACCACAACACGAGGAACTGTGTTAAAGGGTTGCAGCATTAGGAAGGGTAATAGCTACTAGTTTAAAGGAGGCAAGCAAACAAAAACAAGAAACAAAAACAAACAACAACAATAACAAAAATGGATAAAAGAGGCAAGCAAACAAAAACAAACAACAACAAAAAAAATGGATAAAAGAAGGGACTAGTTAGGCTCCCAGCACACTACAGTCTTTCCAGCCTTGTTGGGACTCCGCCCCCACCCCCACCTCCCTAACCCCACCCCCGCAAACCCTGTAGAAATAACAAAGCCAGAAGTAGGAATGAGACAATGTTTTCAAAAGCAATAAGAGCCTTCCCTGGGAGAAAGGGCCCAAAGGCTTCTCCAAGATCTCTGAAAATTACTCTCAAGCCAGACTTCACAATGAGCCTGTGCCCTGCACCACGGCCCCTGTTCTCTCTCTGATTCACCGAGATCCTCTCTTGCCTGCATTGCCTAAGTCTCGGTTTGTTATCCTTAATCCTCCTGGATCCACCAGGCTTGTGCTTCCCTTGGGTGATTTAAGAGCATTTTTATGGTTCCATTCTCCACTTTACTGATGAACTCTGGATGTTAAGTTCTTAGCTGGAGGAGGAGAAATTTGTTTGGTGTGGAGATGGGCTGCTTCTTGGAGTGGGTCCATGGAGGGAGAAAAAAAAAAAAAACCCAGCCAATTCTCAGGGAGGATAAAAGAGATGGTGTTTAAGAAGAAAAGGATGGCTGGGCAGTGGTAGTGCATGCCTTTAATCCCAGCACTTGGGAGGCAGAGGCAGGGGGATTTCTGAGTTCGCGGCCAGAATGAATTCCAGGACAGCCAGGGCTACACAGAGAAACCCTGTCTCAAAAGGAGGAGGAGGAGGAGGAGGAGGAGGAGGAGGAGGAGGAGGAAGAGGAGGAGGAGGAGGAGGAGGAGGAGGAGGAGGAGGAGGAGGAGGAGGAGGAGGAGGAGGAGGAGGAGGAGGAGGAGGAAAGGATGGGGGTTGGAGATGTGGCTCAGTGAGTAGAGCACTTGCCTAGCTAGCATGCTCGAGGCCCTGGGTTCCATCCCCAGCACTGCACTAAGTATGGTGATGTACACTTGTAAACAGTTGTTTACAGGTGGACCCAGGAAGAGACAGGAGGATCAGACAATCCAGATCTTCTTTGGCTACACATCAAGTTCCAACCCAGTGGGGGATACTCTATCTAAACAAACAAACAAACAAACAAACAAATAATGAGCCAGAAAAAGTGAAATGAAAATGTGTTTGTGGCTTGTTGAGGACCAGCTAATGTATCTGGGCCTTGTGCCTAATAATTAGAAACTGTCCCCTTTCCCCTCTCCCTGAGGGTTTGTGGAAAGCTTCAGCAACCGAAAACACTATGGCTGGGCCAAGAGGGAAAGTGCTCATGAAAACCCTTCTTTTTGAAGGATACTCAGGAAGTAAGAGGACAGGCTTTTTATCCCCAGTGTTAAAGTGTGGATATGAACTGTCTTTTGCAGGCTGATTGTGTGTGTGTGAGTGTGTGTGTGTGCGCGCGCGCGCGCGCGCACACACACACACGCAGGGGACATGACGCCCCCTGCAGGTGGTGCTGTTTCGGGAAATGTAGGAACCTTTAAGAGGTGGGACTTAAAACAGATGAGCCACTATGGGGGTGGATATTGAGGGTTACACAGAGCTATGCTTCCTGTCATGGCCCCTCTGTTTCCTGATCCTGGCCTAGGTAGGCAAGGCATTCATGCATGGCAATGAGCTGCCTACACCCTACTCCCACCCCCTCTATTAAACCAGGAGACCAAATAAATCTTCCTTCCCTTAAATTGCTTCTTGTCAGGGTTTGGTCAGACAGATGAGGAAGGTGACTAATATATTCATTCCCACGGTGTCTCTTCCACTTTGATCTCGGAATCCTTCAAAGCATGGGGAAGGGAGAGATAAGAAGCGCCTGAGAACCCAGACAGGCGTGTCCACCCTTTTGACATTACAGAAACAGTGCTCTCATCTATAAGTTCATGATAGAAAACTGGGCTCTTACGTTCTTAAGAAAAATAACCCCGTTCAAACAATACAATGTTTTAACTAACTGTACAGTTTTGTGTTGGGCTATATCCATAGCTATCATTAGGTAGAACAATGTCCTCTAAGCTGAGGGGACCTTCTAGACCATTCTGAGGCCCCAGGAACTTAGAAGCAGCAGAGCCTGTAGGTCCAACTCAGTACCTGGTGGGAGACTGCTTTATCGTGATTTCGGACATCACCGGAATTGTAATATCATGCTGTCGGTGGCTGAACCTAACACTCAATTTCCTTGGACCTTGAATTCCCTATCTATAAAATTGGAATAGTAGTAAAAATGGGAATAGTAGTAGTCACCTTGGGAAGAGGGTTACAGGCAAGAACTTCAAGAATATTGTCTGCACCCGATGCACGCTGATCCCCTTTTAAAAAACCCAACTTTGTTTATTTATTTCTTATGTGTGGGCATTCCTGTATGCAAGTGTGTGGACAACCTTGGGGATCTTTTCCTCACGTGCCACGCACCTTTTTTTTTTTTAAGATTTATTTATTTATTATATGTAAGTACATTGTAGCTGTCTTCAGACACTCCAGAAGAGGGAGTCAGATCTTGTTACGGATGGTTGTGAGCCACCATGTGGTTGCTGGGAGTTGAACTCTGGACCTTCGGAAGAGCAGTCGGGTGCTCTTACCCACTGAGCCATCTCACCAGCCCGCCACGCACCTTCTTGTTGAGACAGGAACTTGCTATTCGGGCTAGACCAACTAGCCAGCACGCTAAAGTCTCTGTTTCTACAGCACTGGGATTGCAGGCGCACACCACCAGACCCACTTACTTCACTTGGACTATGGAGATGGCACATAGGTCCTCAGGCTTGCAAGGCAGAGACTTTGTAGAATGGGCCATCCATCTCCTTAGCCCTATAATTGATGCCAATCTTTGTTTTCAACACAGGCCTTCTTCATGTAACAGCTCTGGCTGCCCTGCAGCTTTCTTTGTAGACCAGGCTGGCCTCTAATGCACCAAGCTCCACCTGCCTCTGCCTCCCGAGTGCTGGGTATTAAAGGCGTGCGCCACCATGCCTGGCTTCTTCTTGTTCATTTATTGGGCATCCCTCGCTGAGCTGGGTATTGTGCTGATTTTGTTTGTTTTATGGGCAGAGTTAAAAATCTCACACAGGCTGGGTGTGGTTCTTTAGATAAATGAAGAGACTCTGGTATCAAGCAGCAGAGGCCAACACCATTTGATAAATCACAAAGGTGGGATTTGAACCCACGGTTTGCTCTGCTATGCAATACAAAACCTCAGCATATGTTCCCCTTAACTTTCTCTTGGCAGCAGCAAACACGTGAGACGCTTGGTGTGGCTGGCAGGAGGAGCCTGAGCCGGGACTGAATTCATTTTCTTGTGACTCGCTTGAGACCCGTCATATCTATATTTCATTATATAGCATCAAACGAATATTATTTATTTCTAGCATGTTCCCCTTTTGTTTTCAGTCCTAGGCATTAAACCCAGAGCCTCATGGATGCTAGAGAAGTGTATAGCCACTGAGTTGCAGCTCCCACCCGTGTTTCTGTTCCTTCTTTTCCTTGTTGTTACTGTTTTGGGTTAGTATGTATCCCAGGCTATGCATGTACATATGTATTCTTACTATGTAGCCCAGGCTATACCAGGCTATGTATTCTTGCTACGTACTCCAGCTTGTTGCAACTGAGGCAAGAAGCTACCTTTATGCTCCTTTGGACTGTATCTGGAATTTAGGCACAAGGCACCATGGCATGTTTATTTACATACTTAAAGATTTATTTTGTTTTATTTATGTGTATGTCTATGTGAGCATATGCTATGTGGTTGTGAGTAGCCAAGGCAGCCAGGAGAGGGCGCCAGATCCCCTAGTACTTGAGTTTACAGAAGGTTGTGAGCCTCCCCTTGTGGGTGCTGGGAACTGAACTCTGGTCTCTGTAAGAGCAGCACGGACCCAACTGGCTTTGACCTTGATACATTTCTCACTCTGACTGTGAACTTCAGACCACCCGCTCCAGCCTTGCAAGTAGCTGGGATCTCAGGATCTCTGCCATTAAACCTGGCTCTTAGCAACTCTTGCTTTATTTTGCTTCAAAGGCTACAGGTCAACCTGCAGCGAATTGGGAGCCCCAGATCATAGACCCTTTGTTTTTAATCTGATGTTTTCCCCAACTGTTGCTTAGAAGCCCTGAGAAAGTCTGAACTCTAAGCCTCAGTTTCCCCTTCTGTAAAAAGAGCTGACAATAGGTCCTCTGAGCACTAAAAGAATTCAGAAGCTGGGGGTATGGTTCATTTCATAATGTTCTTTTCTCACAAGCATGAGGAGCTGAGTTGAATCTCCAAAACCTGTATGAAAAGCTAGGTCCGATGGTACCCGCCTGACCATCCCAGTGCTGGGAGGCAGAGACAGGAGGATTCCTGGGACTCACTGACCAGCCAGCCTGGCTGAAGGGCTGAGCTCCAGGCTAATGAGAGACCCTGTCTATATAGGAGTGGATGGTGTCTGAAGAGGACTCCTTATGTTCACCTCTGGCCCTGACACATGTATTCACACAGGCATAAAATTTAAAAAGAGTGAAATAGTCTGAGCAGTGGTGGTGCCTGCATTTAATCCCAGCACTCTGGAGGCAGAGGCAGGCTAATGGCTGTGAGTTGGAGGGCAGCCTGGTCTACAGAGAGGGTTCTAGGACAGCCAGGGCTACATAGAGAAACCTTGTCTCAAACTAAAAAAAAAAAAAAAAAATTTAAAAAATAAATTTTAAAAAATGAATTAAAAACAAACCACTACTAAGATTAATGAGCTAACCCAACTGAAAGCTACATCCCACCATAAATTGCCAGAGAAATGCCAAGCTACATGCCTGCCTCCCCTGGTGCCAGAGGAGACACCTGCTTCAGCTGCAGCTTCCAGTGTTAGAGCTGAGCATACCTGATGCTCCCAGAGCTCTTCCTGGCTTCTTACCCCATCAATTCTTTCTGAACTGACTAGGCTCACCTTTCCAGAGCCCTGCTTAGTATGCGACAGCACTCCCTGCAGCCTTCCCTGTGCAGCCTGCCATCCCTGGAGTCTCAGTCTCTGGCTGCCACACGCAAAGGAGCCTCATGCCTAATCCCTTCTTGATGACTTGCCCTCAACCCTTCCTTTCTTCCCCTTCCCTTCCCTCTCCTCTCCCCTTTTTACCCTCCCCTCCCTTCTCCCATTGCACTGCAATGCTGAACTGTTGAGCCTGGGGCCCCATACACTCAAAGCAGTGGTTCTATTATCTAGCTCCTCCTCTATTTATTTTTTTTTAAAGGACTCCACTCTCGATATCAAGTTACAACTATTAATCTAGCTACACAGTTCAAATATCAAAACTAACTTAACACACTCCCCAAATTGTGTAACCATCACTCCTGCCCAACACAAGAAGATTTCCATCACCCTAAGAAGAAACCAGTACACATTGGTACCATTAGTCATTTGCCTCTGTCCCCAGCCCCAGGCAACCACTGACCTTTCTATTCCTATGGACTTGCCTGCTCCACATGCTACACAGATAGACCTGCAGGATGCAGGACTCCTGTCTCCTTCCATTCACTTCACACACAGGAGGTTTAGCTTGCACTGTGGGTTGCACCGACATTTCATTATTTTAAATTTTGGAACAGGGTCTCATGTAGCCCAGGCTGGTCTCATACTCACTACACAGCCAAGGATGACCTTGGACTCTTCATTCTCCTGAGGCTTAGCATTACAGGGGTGCAGCACCATGACTGTATCACCTCATTTCTTTCTATTGCTTAATGATACAGCAGACTACATCTTGTTTGTGAGGTCATCACTTAAGGGCATTTGGATGGTTTTGAGATATATATATATATATATGTGTGTGTGTGTGTGTGTGTGTGTGTGTGTGTGTGTGTGTGTATACATATATATATATTGAACATTTGTGTACATGGGCCTTTTGAGTGTGTGCTTATGTGGATGTGTGTGCAGGTACTTTCTGTTTGAGGGTATATACATATGTGCTCACATGTACATGGAGGTCCTGAGTTTTGATCTCTTGGGAAATACTTTATCTACTGCGCCATCTCCACAACTCTTACCTCATATGCATGTTTTTGGCTACCTGTACCTCCTGAGTTCCCTTGGCTACAAACTTAGAATCCCAATGACAGTTCTACATAGGAGTATCTCATCTAATCTTGGAGGAGTTGGTTCTGTCAGGAAGTATCCTATATAGATTGCATGTGTGTCCATCTCTTTATTAGATTTCAACTATTCTTCTAGCAACTGAGGCAGCCGGTAAGAAAGTGGGTGGCAGGAGGCAGATGCAGAAACCCCAGCTCCCACACTTGTAACCAACTCTATAAACCACAGACCCTGCCTGCTGGCAGGACCCAGGATTGCAAGCTTTAGTGACAGACTGTCTTTGCACTTCTTATTTTAACACCAGTTCACACAGCTCCACTTGGCAAGTGACAGGGGATGGCTCTGGGATTCTTCTCTTGGAGACAGTCATCAGTATAGACTTTGACACTGGCCAGCTGGGCGACTGTGGGTCTTAGGAGATTGTAATCCTTTGCTTCCCTGTGGATATTGGTGACTAGGCTGCTTGCTTATAGAGATGATGCCTCCAGAGTGGAATGAGCTTGTTTGTGGTCCTGATGCAGATCTTCAACGCTAGTATTTCCAGTAGGAACTCTGAGTTTCAGAAGTGGGTACACGAATTCCGACCAATTCCAGATCATGTGAATCTCAGAATAAGCTGGAACTACCCAGTTTGGAAAACTATAACTGCCTTTAGAGCCTTTAAGTCTGATCCATTGTGAAACTCCTGTGGTTTGAATGCAAGATGCCCCTCACAGGCTCATGGGTATGAATATGTGGTCTCCAGCAGGTGGTGCTATTTCCACTTGGGAGAGATTATAGAACCTTTAGGGGGGTGGAACCCTACCTCCTAAAGGAAGGGGGCATTGGTAGGAGGGGATTTAAGGTTTTGTAGTCCAGCCCCACTTCCTTTCTACTCTCTGCTTCTTGGTCTATCAAGATGTGAGGTGTCTCTGAGATGGGCTCCTACCAACATGAAACTCATGCCTTCCCCACTATGGATCTTCAAACTGTAAGCTAAAATAAGCCTACTCTATCAAGATGTTTCTTGTCAAGTGTTTGATCCCAGCCCCAAGAGAAGTAATATGGAGTCTTTGAAATTGGCTCTTGATACAGCCTAAAATGGAACAAATTGAACAGGAGTTTTCTTTTTCTTTTTAAAAGAATTTATTCTTATTTATGTACCTTTGTGTATGTACATGTGTACAGGAGGCCAGAAGAGGATATCAGATCCTGGAGTTGGAGTAATAAGTGGTTGTGAGCTGCCACAAACTCAAGAGTAGTATGTGTCCTTAATCACTTAGCCACAATTTATAGCTTATCTTTTGGCTTTCTGTAAAGAGTTACTCTCTCTCTCTCTCTCTCTCTCTCTCTCTCTCTCTCTCTCTCTCTCATCTATTTATTTGTGTGTGTGTGTGTGTGTATGTGTGTGTGTGTGTGTGTGTGTGTGTGTGTGTGTGTGTGTGTCTGAATCTGTGCCTGTGTGGGTATGCATGCCTTTGTACACAGATGCCAGAGCAGGGCATTGAATCTCTCAGAGATGGAGTTACTGGTGTGTATTTGAAACTCAACTTGTTACTTTGGTTCTGGGAGTCTAAACTCTACTCCTCATGAGCCAGCAACAAGCACTCTTAACCATGAGCTATCACTCCAGCCCAGAAAAGGAATATACCTTGATGGTATTAGGCATCATCACCAGGTAAGACTTAAAGGTTGTGATGGAGGATGGAGCTGTAGGAAGTGGAATGAGGTTGGTTTTGTTTAATGAGGCTGGTTTTGTTTAATGAGGCCTTTCTAAAGAGGGAGAGAGCAACCTCCACGTGTACAATTGGAAGATGGTTCACTTTGTACCACAAAACCTCACTGTCCTCTTCTTGACTTTTCTGTACTTCAGACAGCTGTGCCTTGCTTCTAAAGGTCCCAGCTATAAAGGTCAAGCATAGTGCTGACCTTCCCGATGTCCTTCCCTTCCTTTTGATGATGATATACATCTTTTGTTTCTGGGATCTGTACGACTTACTGTATGTAGTTGAGATTCCAACCCAAGACTTCATAAGCCAAAAGGACCAAGAATAGTGTGCATAGCTCTTGGCTTATCTGTAGACATAAGAGCTGAATAGGTTTGAGAAGGGGCCCTCTTGTGGATGAGGTTGAGTCTTGGGATGGGGAGTCCTGTTATTGTCTCGGTCTGATCAAGAATGAAAGAGAGGAAGAGAGAGTCACACTAAGGGAGAAAACAAAAGACAGGAAAGGAGAAATGAAGATGAAGGAGGGAGAATAAAAGGGGAGGGTGAAGAAGAGGATAAATGAAAGGAAAGATAAAAGGAGGAGAAGAAAGTGAGGAGGGAGAAGAGGAGGAGGGAGAGGAGGGTGAGGGAGAAGAGGAGGAGGAATTGTTTTCCATACTGATCAAAAACAATTCTCTGTGTCTTTGGTATCTTCAAATTTAAATTGGTCCTCAGAAAACTCTTCTACAGTGTTGTTGTAGAAAAACTTAGAGGATCCCCAGACAAAAGAGCCATTCCTTAATTTTTAACCCATATTCCAAGTCTGTTTCCAAAAGTTGCCTTCTGGCCTTCCACAGGCTACCAGCCCTAGCTGCCCACTTACCTCCTCCTCAAGCCAAAGACAGGGTTTTATTTCAGGAAAGTCAGAGGGCAGGCCAGGTGGAAGCAGATGGTATGGGTGACACCCTGTGCCCCTGTCATTTGGATGGGCCCAAAGGAGTCATAGTGAATTCCTGGGTGACAATGCAGATTATATCATGTAGGTGAGCACTTGGTGACCTGATAGGAACAGCTTGACTTCAGAAGAGATGACTGCCTTTGTGACCTTGGATTGGACCACAGAATTCTCTCTGACCTTCCAAAGTCCCTGATATGTTTGCATCTAAATATAACTACCACTATAAAATCTTTTCATTGAATAGGAAAGAAAAAAAATATATATTTTTTAATTTTTAATAAAATAAAATGATGTATGCTCAATCATGTAGGGACCACACAGCATATTACATTTCTCGTCAGTGTGACTTTGCTGGCTGATATATTAACTCTCAACTTGACTGGATCTAGAGTGATCCAGCAGGCAAACCTATGGCCCCAACTGTGGAGGGTTATCTTGATTAGGTTATTTAAGGTGGGACGAGCCTTAAAAGTGGGCGGCACCATTCCCTAGGCTTGAATTGCCTAAAGAGGAGCATTCATTACTCCCTGCTTCCTATCTGCAGGTGAAATGTGTCTGCCTGCCTCCTACTACTGCTGCCTTGACTTCCTCAACATGGTGGACTATACCCTGGAATGGTGAACCAGACAAACCCTTTCTCCCTTAAGTTGTTTCAGTCAGAATATTTTATCACAGCTACAGGAAAATTAACTAAGACAGTGATCAAATACCTGGCAGAAATAGTTTAGAAGAAAAAAAGGTTAATGTTGGTTTGTAGCTTCAGAGATTTCAGCCCACACTTTTCTCGGTCCCAAATGCTTGGGCAAAACATTATGGTGGAAAAAGTAACGGCAGAGGAAAGTTGTTCACATCATAGCTAACTAGGAAGCCCAGCATGGAACATGAGGTGGCCAGAGAAAATATACTCCTAAGGGCCCAACCCCAGTGACATACTCCCTTCCAGTTATGTCCCTTCAGGTACAATGTCCCCCACATCATAAACTTTTCAGGACTCCCTAAATAGCACCATCATCTATCTGGGAACCAGTGTTAAAGTCATGAGACTATGTGACATTCATATTCAAGCCATGTCACACAAGCAGGAAAGAGCGATATAGATAGCCACATTCTGCAGGGGTCTTCCCTGACCTTTGTTCCTCTTTCATCAGATGGAGACTTGGTGGGTGCAGAGAAGATCAACTCTTTCTCAGAGACTACTTATTTACTGTCCCAGTTTCACTCCTGTTGCTGCAACAAAGACCCTGGTAGAAAAAGCCACCGAGGGAGGAAAGAGTTTGTTTGCCTCACAATTCCAAGTTGCAGGACAGTGTTATAGGGAAGTCAAGGCAGGAACTTGATGCATCATACCCAGATGGAGAAAATGCACGGGATCCTTGCTTGTTCATTCTCAGTTAGCTTTCTCCTCTGTTTTACAGCTCAAGACTCGTTGCCTCAGGAATGATGCTCGCCACAGTGGCTGGGTCTTTCCATATCAATTGGCTTAATTAAGACAATCCCCCTACAGACATACCCACAGGCCAACCTGACTTAGACACTCCTACATTAAGGATCTCCTCTCAAGTGATTGTAGATGTGACAAGCTGATACCTAAAAACTAATCATTAGGGGTTGGAGAGATGGCCCAGCCGTTAAGAATGTGGACTGTTTTTGCAGATGGCTCCATTTTGGTTCCCAGCACCCACGTCAGGGAAGCTAGCCCCCTGTAACTCCAGGCAACCAGATGCCCTCTTCTGGCTTCCATGGGCACTATACTCAAGCACACACACACACACACACACACACACACACACACACACACACGAATATACACATCATAATTAGAGATAAAAAGAAAACATTAAAAAGCTAACTATGGCACCCTGGTGGTGAGTTTTGTTTGATTTCCCTCTTCTGGGCCTGCTGTCCAGGAAAAATCTGAGAAAAGGGGTTTTTGAAAATGTGCCTTGAGAGACTCGCACAGTCTTGCTGTTCTTTCTTACTTGTCTTCCAGGCTAGGTATGATCTCACCACCAGTGTGATAGAAAAATGGATATGGAATTTCATAGAGAGATTTGGAAGTTGCTCCTGCAAAGGACCTTCAGTGACAAATGATGAAACTAGGGGACTGGGGAAATGGTTTGATCAGAAAAGAGCATGCGTAAGCATGAAGACCTGAGTTAAGGTCCTCTGAGACCCATGTCAAAGGCCAAGCATGGCAGCACGCATCTATAATCCCAGTGCCAAGGAGAGACACTGAAGGATCCCTGGGGCAGCCATGGGGGCTGAATGGAGGAACTCCAGTTTCAGTAAGAGACTCTGACTCATAAAAATAAGGTGGAGAGTCACATGTTGTCAACCTCTGGATTCCCCACACACACTTGTGCATGCACAAATCACCTCCACATGAACACACACACACAAACATACACTCACTCACTAGGGTAAGACATAATCCAGTAGATGAAGGCTCAAGTCTTTAGCCTCATTTGACTCTAGACAAAAGACTTCATTTCGCTGAGCTTCAGTTTCTTCCTGTGTAGTCACAGGAGTAAAACCACACCTATCTCAGAGCTGTGATGAGGCTTCAGTCCAACACGTGAGCAGGTGGCCAGCAGCTGGTATGCATGTGGGAAGTCACCATCCATCCCTTTCCTTCTAGAGCTGGCTCCTGGCCATAGCACTCAGCCATAAAAGCAGCAGCTCTGACCCAGCATCATTTTGGGTATCTATCTATCTATCTATCTATCTATCTATCTATCTATCTATCTATCTGAGAATGATAGTTTGACAGCTGTGAATCTTGTCTTCTTGGGTGTTTAGAGACAAGAAAGCAAAGGATAGAGACACGGCTCAGCCTTTAACAGCACTTGCTGCTCTTGTGGAGGACCCAAGTTCAGTTCCTAGCACTACATGGGGCAGCTCACAATTACCTGCAATTTCAGCTCCATGGAATCTAATGGACACTTATGGCCTCTGTGTTATACACATACAGATGGCGTATATACACACACACACACACACACACACACACACACACACACACACACACACACACAAACACAGAGAGAGAGAGACAGAGAGAGACAGAGAGACAGAGAGAGAAAGAGAGAGAGAGAGACTAACCTAGGGATGGAGGGAGGACCCCTGCCTTTAATCCCAGCACTCAGGAGGCAGAAGCAAGCAGTCAAGACCAGCCTGGTCTATGTAGTGAGTTTCAGGCCAGCCAGGACTAAGTAGTGAAATCCTTTGACTATAAACAAATAGTAAGTTAAGACAGACAGACAGTCATAGCACATGACACATTCTTGTAATTCTAGCACTGGGAAGGTGGAGACAGGGGAATTCCTGTGACTCAGGGGCCATCCAGCCTAGGTGAACTAGTGAGTTCCATGTGAATGTAAGAGACCCTCTCAAGAACTGAGGTAGATTCTATTGTAACAACAGCCAAAGTTGTTCCCCTGGCCTTCAAACTTCCACATGCATGCGTGCACACACACCAACACACGCACACCCGTACACTTATGAGCCTGTGCATCTATACACAAACACATACATACACACACTTAAAAAATAACATGTTGAGTCTGTAATATTGGCTGCTCTGGAGGGGAAGGCAGGTGGACCTCAAGTTCAAGGCAACCCTGAACTAGAGTGTGCTTCATGCATGCCCCGGTCTCAAAAAGAAAAGGGTCAGGTCAGAGAGATGTCTCAGTGGGTGAAGGTACTTGCCGCCAGGGCTGACCACCTTCCTGAGTTGCATCCCTGAGTCTCAAGTGGCAGAAGGACAGAACTAACCACCATGAGCTGTCCTCCAACTCTACATGTGCACCATAGTCCCCTGCCCATCCCCTACCCATTCACACCCACAAAATAAATAAAGAAAAAAAAAGGAAAAGGAGGTAGGGAAGATAGCCCATTGATAAGGCATTTGCCTAGCATGCACAGGAATCCAGGTTCACGACACCTCAGTACTGCAAAAATAATACAAATCGTTAATTAACCTCCACAGAGTCTCAGCACTGAGCATGGAAAAATCTGCTGATGGCTAACTATGATATTTTAGTGCATTACAACAAATGTTTACCTCTGTTAATTAGTATAGCTGTTTTCTTCTAATATACTGTGTGTGTGCGTGTTATGAGTATAGGTGCCCTCTGTGTACAGAGAAGGGCATTGCATCCACTGGAGCTGGAGGTACAGGTGGTTATGATCCATCTGATGTGGGTGTTGAGCCCTAAACGTGGATCTGCAAAAACAATATGTGTTCTTAACTACTGAGCCTCTCTAGACCCCAAAACAGCTGTTTAAGTTTGGAAGAAGGATAACATTAGTTACCTTCCTAGGAACTCCTGAGTGACTATTGGAAATAAGCTTTTCCCCCTCATATAGATTTTTTTTTTCGTGAACCCTTCCTGAGTTTCTTCTTTGAGTTCAGATGACCTTTGTTCTTTCTGTTAGCCCTCTGATTAGGTTGCTAAAAGGACTCCATCCCTGAGCCCTTTCTGGTCAATGCATCCAAGAAGCCCAGAGCTTATCCTTTCCTGGGGATTCTGTGGAGCAAATGTAATTATCCTGACATATGTAGATGAGGGAACACAGAGGAGTTACACAGCTTGCCCAAGGTCATTCAATTAGCCAATGAACTTGGTCCAAGTTTCCTGACAGATTCAGGGGGCTCCTTCCACCATCCCTGGGGCAGTCAGCCTCTATCAAGCAAAAGCAAATTGCCACAAAGCCACACAGCCATCCTCCTAGACTTGGAATGACCTCAGGAAGGACAAAAGCCTTACACAATCTTCTTGAACTTGAACTTTGAGCCCTATACCCTGGTGTATGTGCTATAATCCAGACCTCTAGAGATTGAGGCATGAGGATCTTAAGTTTGAATGGGTAAGTATAGCCTTGGTTACATATAGAAACCCTATCTCAGAGAGAGAGAGAGAGAGAGAGAGAGAGAGAGAGAGACAGACAGACAGACAGACAGACAGACAGACAGACAGACAGAGACAGAGATCCATATGAAAGCAGCAAAAGCAAAATCCAAATAACAAAAAGGAGGAGAAGGAAAAGGAGGAGGAGGAGGAAGAAGAGAAAGAAGAGATGAGAAGAGAAGGAGGAAGAAGAAGAAGAGAGAAGAAGAAAAAGGAGAAAGAGAGAGCTAGGATGATGGTTCTGTGCTGGGTTAAAGCATCGGCTGTATGAGCATGAGGACCTGAGTGAGCTGTGGTCCCTAGCACTCACATAAAAGCTGGACACAGTAGTACAGATGCAACTCCAGCACCAGGAAAGCAGAGGCACGTGGGTCCTGGGGCAGGGAGAGAGTCTGCCTCACAAAATAAGAAAGAGATAGAAGAAGATGCCCAACACTGGCTTCTTGTGTCCACGTGCACATACATGTGAACATACCCCAAACCCTGCGAAAGGAAAGTGAAAGGAAGAAGAGAAAGCAAACATAAAGCTGAACTAAGGAAACCATGGAATCTTCCCCAAGCTGACCTGCACACTTGGCCCTGAATGCTTACACTACAGGACAAGGCTGCTTCTTGTCCTGAAGACATCATATTGGAGGCACGCAGGAAGGCACCCAGGTTCACCCACCTCCTTCAAACTCTGTCTGGCAGTTCCCCGAGGTCTCGTTCAAACTCTCCTCCTCGTTGATGATAATGTTCTCAATGTCCTTCATCGTTAAGTGATCCCGGAAGGCGTGGTACAGGATGTGCTTCAGCTCTTCCAGCGTGACTCTCTGCATGTCGAACTGGGGAGACAAAGAACAGGAAGAGAGGGGGGCTGTGAAAACAGGGGTGCGAACTCAGCCGGGGTGCTGTCAGCATGCCCCAAAGCTCCTTTAGGAAAATGAGTTTCTCAGGCTACCAGATGAGAACTTTGCCACCCTGCTCAGCACCGAACATATCCGTGGTCTTATTGGGGGTACAGCAAATGAAACATAGCCTCTGAATTAGGAGCAGAGTAAAAGCCACTTGCTATTGGGTTGACCATCCACCAGCTATCTGTCATCAACCTTCCACATAGTATAGTGCCATACTTTAGACAGTACATATGGTTCTAAAATTCCATCATCTTTCAAGAAACCAGTAATACTGTTTCTACCTTGAATAATGCATGTTTCAAAAAATAATTATCATCTACTAAGGAACCAGCCATTCCAATTTTGCTTTGAGTATGTACTTAACACATTTCTACTGTGGTCTAAATGTGGTCCCCCCCAAACCTGTGCACACACACACACACACACACACACACACACACACACCCCATCCCTCCAACAGAGTTGCAAGCCTTGTGCTCAGTGTTACTGTGTTGAGATAGAGGAAACTTTTAGGAGAGGGACATGAGGCTAGAGAGGTTGTTCCATGGTTAAGAATACATTCTGTTCTTTCAGAGGACCTGATAATTGTTTCCAATATCTATGTTGGGCAGCTCACAATTGCCTGTAACTGTAGGCAAAGAGGATAAGACTCCTGCTTCTGGTCTCTGAGGGCACCTGCAATTGGTGGATGTATATATTCAGGACCACATATGTATAAAGATATATATATATATATATATATATATATATATATATATATATATATATATATGTATATATGAGACCTGGTAGCTGGTTAGATCACTGAAGGTGTCACTATTGAAGGGAACCTCAGTTCCAAGACAGATCTTAGTTTTCCTGTGTGTGTGTGTGTGGTGCACATGCATATATACATGGGTGCACATGCATGTGGAGACTTAGAATCATTCTCCATTGCTTTTCTACCTTACTTATTGAGACAGGATCTCTTAATCAGACTCAGAGCTTGCCAACATGGCTAGTCCTTCTAGCTAGCTGTCTCCCTAGATCTAAATCTCTTGTTCTCCATTCCAAAGTCTGAATTACAGGTGTGTCACCATGCCAGCAGAGCATTTCCATGGCTTCTGACGACCTGAACTCAAGTGCTTTAACCACTGAGAAATCTTCCCAGCCCCACGAGCCTAATTGTTGTAAGAGCTTAACCCGTGAGTCATTCTCTGACTGCCAGTCTTACCGTATGATCTCTGTTGCATGTGTTCCTGCCATTGTGACGGTATACACTCTAACCCCTTCATTAGAGCCAAGTGAGAGGCAGCAACATGTTCTTGCCTTTCCAAAACTAGAGCTTGTATCAGTGCCTCCTCTGTAGAAGGGATTTACCAAAATGATGAAAAATGAGCTAATATAGTAGATTCATTATTTTTCTCATTGTTATGACCAAACACGGGGCAAATGATCATAAGGAAGCCTTGGTTTATTTGAACTCACAGTTCTAAATGATACAGACCACCCAGGTGGAGAAGGCATGGTAGTAGGGGCTGGAAGCAGCTGGACACATTGCATCAGGAATCAGAGATGGATGCTGGTGCTCAGCTCACTGTCTTCTTTTTATTCAATCCGGGACCCCAGCCCATGAGACCTAGTGTGGGTTAACCTCCATCAGCTAACCCCTCGGCAGACATGCTCCAGAGGTCGCTATCCTGTGTGATTCTAGATCCTATAGAACTGACAGAGAAGGTTAACCATCACACTAAGTGACTAAGTCACACACTAAGTTGAAACCACACAACACCAAAAGCAGGTCCTGAACACTCCTCTTCCCTTCCTGTCCTTTCAAAGATTTGAGAAGTAGGGACCTTGTTCTAGGAAATTAAATTGAGTTACTGAAATTTCTTGGGAAGAAGCAAAGATGATTCTAGTTGAAAGCCCTGTTATGAGTCAGAGCAACAGATGGTCATTCGTGTACTGGATGTGTTTTCTGCATTACAGTTTAGTGGCTGCTGAGGTTGAATTTGACATAAAGCTGGGCACGATGTCCTTTCACACTGGATAAATGAGGGGCGCGTTAGCAACACAACCATGTGCAGGACCGAGGCACAAAGAATACAGAGGAGAATAATTCTGATGTGAAAATTGGGATCCTGTTCTAGGTTTAACTGTCAACTTGACATGGCCTGGAGTCACCTGAGGAGGGACTCTCCGTGAAGGAGTGACCAGATCAGATCAGCCTGTGGGCACCTCTGTTGGGGATTGTCTTCATTGTAAATTAATGTGTTGGGGGCGAGGGTGAAACAGACCAGTGTGGGTGATACCATTCCTTGAATAGGTGGCCTTGGGGTGTCTAGGAAAACTAGTTGAGCACAAACCTCTGAGCAAGCCAGGGGGCAGCACTCCCCTGAGATTTCTGCCTCATTCTTGCTTTGACTTTGCTTAATGACTGAGGGTGACCTAGAAGTGAAAGCCACATCAACCCTCTGTTGTCCAAGTGGCTTTCGTTCCGAGTGTTTTATCACAGCAACATGATAAAGCCAGAACAGATTCTTTGCCATGGTCAGAGATGAATAGTGTTGACATCAAACAGATTTTTTTGGGGCAGAAAAAAAAATGAGTCACTACTTTTTGGAAGACCAATCTAAGACATGGAAAGCTGCCTGGAAAATAATTATACAACTTCAAGAGATTTCTGCCATTCAGAAACTATGTGAAAAAAAACTGACCAGAGGCTAGGGGAAGGGAACTAAAGATACAGATTCCTAGCTCCATTGTTTAGGCTGAGTCTTATAGTCATTAGAATACATTGTGGTGCACTGAGCAGGGGTGTCATAGGTCATTAATCCTAGCACTGGGGAGGCAGAGGCAGAGGCAGAGGCAGAGGCAGAGGCAGAGGCAGAGGCAGAGGCAGAGGCAGAGGCAGAGGCAGAGGCAGAGGCAGAGGCAGAGGCAGAGGCAGAGGCAGAGGCAGAGGCAGAGGCAGAGGCAGACAGATCTCTAAGTTTGAGGCTAGCCTGGTCCACAGAGTGAGTTCCAGGACCACCCACCCTCCCAAAGAATATACTGTAGCTTATAGATGAAATGTTCCTCAGACCCCCAGAGGCAATTAGCTGGGTCCTTAGCTGGAGGTACTGTTGAGAAGAGACTGGATCCTGAATGTGCTGACTTTACCAGTGGATTAGTTCATGAAGGCATCCATAGCTGAATGGGCTGTTAGGAGGTAGGTCCTGATCAGTAGACCACTAGGAGTATGTCTATGAAAACCTCAGACTAGATGCTTCTCTCTCTCTCTCTCTCTCTCTCTCTCTCTCTCTCTCTCTCTCTCTCTCTCTTTCTCTGTCTCTCTGTCCCCCGTCCCCCCCCCAATCATGAGGTGAGCAGTTTTCATCTGCCATTCTCTTCTAACTTCACCTCAAGCTCATATAGAAAGACTCAGGGGACCATGGACTGAATCACCTTTGACCCTGAGTTCAGATAGAACCCCCCCCCCACACACACACATACAGACACAACAGTACTTCCTGACTATTCTGTCACAGTGATATAATGGTGTCCAACACAGGATACTGACGCCTAAACAAACACAGCTGAGCACCATATGTTATCTATATTATCAGGATACCCATCTCTTAAAGTTTAGGAAGAAATCACTATAAAACAGGAACATGGTGCCAGTAGTTATTTCTCTCATGATAACCCATCAATTCAGCTTCCATACTTGTCTTGAGTTACTCTTAGGATTTAATGCTTCTCATTATTTTTAGCATGTAAATTATTCACAGTAGACCCACATGTTAAGATTTCTCTCAAGACTGACTTTTGCATAGTGGCTACAGGCATGATGCGGTCAATTGAGTCCTCACTCAGCTGACACAAAGCCCTGGGTCCTATCTACCTCAGCACTACATAAATCATGGGTGGTGGTCTAGGCCCATAGTATCAGTACCGGGGAGGCAAGGGCAGGAACTCAAGACAAGGCGGTAGAGACAGGAGCATCCCTAGGACTTTCTGGCCAGCTGGCTTAGTCGTCTTAGTGAGCTCTGGGCCAGTGAGAAAAATCTGTCTTTAAAAAAGAACCAAGGTGGATGGTGCTCCTGAGGAATAGCAGGAGAGGTGGTCCTTTCACCTACACACACACACACACACACACACACACACACACACACACACACAGATACACACAGACAGACAGACACATACACACACAATACACACACACAGAGACATACAGACAGATACACATAATACACACAGACAGACAGACACATACACACACACAATACACACACATACACAGAGAGAGACACACACATATGCACACACACAGAGACAGACACACACACAATACACACACATATACAGAGAGACACACACATGCACACACACACAGAGATAGACACACACACAATACACACATATACACACACACTCATCCACCAATGCACACACCCATAGCATGCATGCTTGTACACACGCACACTCTCACACAAGCAAGCTTGTCCATTTGACCCAGCCTAGAGATATCCGAGTCTTCTGAGAGGAAAGGCCTTGACTTGGGAGTTACTTGGTCAGACTGGTCTGTAGGCATGTCTGTAGGGGACTGTCTTGATTCTTAGTTGAGGGAAAGCCCCGCCTCTTGTGGCTGGTAGCCTTCCCTGGGCTGACATCCCTGGGCTGCCTATGAAGCAGTTAGCACACAATGAGTCTTTCAGCAGGCCAGCAAGCAGCACACACACACACACGCATACACACACACACACACACACATACACACACACACACACACACACACACACACACACACTCCGCCCCCAAGTTTCCTGTCTCCAGATGCCAGTCTTAAGCTTCTACCCTGACTTCCCTCTTGATGAACTATGACCTGGAAGTGTATGCTAAAGCAAACCTTCTCCTCCTGTGAGTAAGTTGTCTTTTGTCCCAGTGTTTTTATCTCAGAGACAGAAAGCAAACTAGAACACATGGGGACAAGGATGAGGGAAAGAGATGCTGAGAATGGACATTCCGAAATCCAGTGACACAGAAGCTTGGGCACGGCCACTGGCTGGTCAAACATGTGTCTCTCAAAGGCCCATGTGTTGAAGGTAATTGTCTCCTGTCTGTGGTGTTACTGGGGAGGGTTAGAATATTTTAAGGAGTAGAGTCTAGAAGGAGGTCCTCTGTTTACTTCCGTAGGATTGCAGTCACAGAAGGGGATTGCAGGACTCAGTCCCTTCCTTTCTCCCTTTTGTTCATGACTATGGGCACGCATTTTGTACCACTACACCGTCTCCACTAGGATCAGCTCATGTTCCCTCAACCACAAAAGTACTAAAAGATATTACGCCATAGAGGCCATTGAGGGTGGACCCCACCTCCTGTGTCCATTCTCCTGGTAATACTAAAAAGGTAAACATCAGATTTATTCTTAATGTAGGGTTTAAATTGGCATATTAAGAGGGTGGAGGTATCTGGATTTCATGGAGGTCCAATAGGACAATGTTACTCCTCCTGGTCAAAAGAATGAGACCCGGGCGCTGGGGATACAGCTCTACTGTTAAGAATAGACACTTTGCTCTTATAGAACACTCATGTGAGAAAGCTCACATCTGCCTGTAACTCCAGCTCTGGGGGATTTGAGCTCTCTTCTGTCCACTGCTCATACTGCACTCAAGTGCACACACATACAAACACATAGTTAAAAATAAAAATAAACATTAACACCTTAGTTAGGATTTCCATTTCTATGAAAAGACACCATAACCAAGGCAACTCTCATTAGAGAGAACATTTATTAGGGCTGGCTTACAGGTTCGGAGGTTCTGCCCATTATCACCATACCAGGAAACATGGCAGCATCCAGGCAGGTATGACACTGGAGAAGGAGCTGAGGGTTCCATGTCTTCATCCAAAGGAAGCTAGGAGCAGACTATCTCCCAATCGGCTGGGAGGAGGATCTCAAAGTCCACCCCCACAGTGACACACTTCCTCCAACAAGGCTACACCTCCTACTAGTGCTACTCCCTGGGCCAAGCATATTCAAACCACCACAATTAATCTAAAAGAGAATGGTAGTGCATATCTTTAATCTCAGCACTGTCGAGGTAGAGGCAGGCAAATCTCTGTGAATTCAAGGCCAGCCTGGACTACAGAGCTAGTTCCAGGACAGTCAGCACTGCACCAAAAGAACCCTATCTCAAATAAAATAAAATAAAATAAAATAAAATAAAATAAAATAAAATAAAGATAAAGAATGAAATCTACCTCTGGCCCTGAGTGGAGACTTTATATTGAAGCTATCCAAATTATTGTATGCTATTGTCTCCTCTCTTAAGAGTCAGTCCAGCTTTCCGTGTCAATCACTTGGCCAGGAGTCCATCCCTAAGGAAAACTGATTCACCTGAAGTCATGCTTAGAAGAATAATTATCCCCTTAGCAAGACTTATCATCCCAGAGTCCCTCCTCTGCTCTTAGAGCATCTTGTAGCTCTGTGGACTGCCCACAGCACCCTCCCCTCCTTTTTTTTTTTGAAGATATTATCATCATCATTGTGTGCGTGCGTGTGTGTGTGTGTGTGTGTGTGTGTGTGTGTGTATGTGTACCACATGCTATGTGGGTATCTACAGGGATCAGAAAAGGGCATTATGTTTCCTAGGGCATGAGCTACAGATGGTTGTGAACAACCCATTGTGGGGGATAGAAAACAAACTTGGCAGTTAAGAGCAAGTGCCAAGCCATCTCTCCAGCCCTGCTCTTCACTTCTTCTCTCTTCTTCTTTCAGATACAAACCAAAGCTTGATCCTGCTTCCCCATGTGCTCTCAGCTCTCATGCCTTCTCTCTGACTTAGAGAGAGGTGACAAGTTAAATTTTGGGTGTGTTCCCTCAGCTCCCGGAGTGACAGTCTCAACATAACAACTAGGGGATGGAACGTAGACATGACAGGTTAATGATATGGATTTGGAAGTCATTTGTGTTAGGTTGACAGGAAAAGGCACCTGAAGGGTGACAACCCCAGAGAAGAGCACGTGGATCATGAAAATAGTCAGAGAAGTATGTAGAGGCCACAAAGGCCAGCAGGTGAGCAGCCTCCCCATAGAACATTCGGGACATGTCTTTGACCAACATAAAGCAAGCGTTTCTTGGAATTTCTGATGCTTCTGTTAAAAGTCTACTATGACACTGGCACAGACATGCTTATTTTCTCTCTGTGGGATTATGTAACAGCCAAGCTAGCCTGCTTGGCGAGTTCCAGGCAGTAACGTAGATGGATCCCGAAGAATGACACCTGGCTTTGTCCCCCTTTTGATTTCTAACCTTCCTGTGTTGTTCTGCAGGCCTGGATCCAGAAAGGAGAACAGAGTCAGTGTGAAAATGACTAGGATTTGGGTGTGAATGCAGCCCAGCTATTGGAGTGCTTGCTAAGTGTGTATGGAGTCTTTGGTTCTGCCCTGAGTACCACACAAACCAGGTTTCCTGGGACTGACCTGTAATCTCAGCCCCTGGGATGGTGAGAGGTTCAAGGTCATCCTTGGTCACAGTCTGGGTTCCACGGAACCAGATTGTCCCAGCTGGATTTAATCTGAAACCACCTTCTTGCAACCTAGCTTCCACAGGACCAGAAACTCTTATACAAAATGCCAAGGGAGGGACGCAGTTCAAAGTCCTATCCAGCCGTGATACCTATGAATCACAACGATGGCCAGCGTCGCAATATAGCCATGAAAGTGCAAGGTGGTAACCAACAGCTACCTGAGTGGACTTAGGGCCCATTCAACAGGAGGGGAACCATGCCTGATACTAGTAACCTAGTCAACTACCCAGAGCGAATGAGCTCATGGCTCTTAGGAGAGAATCCACTACTACCACTTTGCTAGACTAGTGTAATTCCTAAGTACATTCGAAATCTTACCCTTATACCTACAGAAAAGTGCAGCTCCCGCCCCTCATTAAAGAGGCGTCTTTATAGAAAACGGAGACCATCACAGAAAACCACAACTGGGAACACTGTAGGACCAATGGGTTATGGGGGTCCTAGTCTCAATGGATAGATCTGTAGCACAGTTCCTGCATCTATGGCTCAAGAAGCCTCTGGGGGTGGGGGTGGGGGTGGGGGGGTGGTTCCTCATGGGGTCTCACCCTAAACAAAGAACTGCAGGCAAGCAGTAGCTGCCCAGAGAGGAAAAATTAACATTTCCCAGAGAGAAGCCTCCTAATTGATTATATAATACAGAATGGTCAGTTCTGAAACCAAATGCACACAAATGACAAAAATTGACCCAGCAGTTGGAGGTGTGTGTGTGTGTGTGTGTGTGTGTGTGAGATGTATAAGTAACAATAATAAAGAAACGGGCTATCAATCTGACAGCATGGTGGGATGAAGCTGGGGGAAACAGGAGGAGCTAGAGGAAGAAAGCAGGGAAGTGATATAATTATATTTTAATTTAAAATATAAACTAATTCCACTAAAAATTAGATTTACAGTCTCTGCTTCCCAGTAGTGAAAATGCATTCCATTCCATTCATTATTATATGTATGCTTGGATCTATTTTGATATTTCATTTCCTGCTTTCCAGATTTTTTTTTTCAGTTCTTAAATTTGCTTTTTTTTCCCCCCCTTCTTAGATGCATGACTTAACTGGAATGTTTCTTAAGATCAAATTCAGAAAAAATGGAACTTGCTTCCTTCTCCTCCCTGGGTGAGATAAGAAGTTACACACTTACTTCCAGACTTCTTCCCTAGCATGCTTCAGTCATTGGCTTTAACACCAGAGTTATTATGGCACATTTATTACAGTCCTGGTAGCTGAACACAGTGGTGCATTCCTTTAGTGCCAGGATTCAAGAGGCTGAGGCCAAGACAGGAGAATCTTTGTGCGTTTGAGGCCAGCCTGGTCTACATAGCAAATTCCAGGATAGCCAGGACTACACAGTGCCACCCTGTCTCAAAACAGCACGCCCCACCCTAAAACATACCCCTTGTATCTTTTTGCAGAAAAGTACTGATTCTGCACTGGATTTAGTGACACAGTTTGTAACCACGGGCTGCTACTCAGGATATTAAGTGACTTCCATTCCTCACTTCTACTTGTCTGGGAGCATCCACCTCTGGGTGCATGACTGTCATGACTTCCTCTACTAGAAAACATTTAAAACAGCTACTAACTTGAAGCATTTGTGAATGCTCCCTTCTCTGAGAGACCTTAAAGTTATTTTAAATTTTTATTTATTTATAGTGAGTGAGTGAGTTAGTTAGTGTGTTTGTGTGCATGCAAGTGCATGTGCCAGGGGCACACATGTGGAGATCACAGGACAACCTGGAGAAGTTGATTTTTTCCTTACTAGCATACGAGCCCTGGAGATATAACTCAGGTCGCTGGGATTGTTAGCATGTGCGTTTCTCTCTGAGCCATTTTGTTAGCCCAAGACATTATATTTTCCACAATACCTTAAAAAATAATGTTTTGTAAAACTATACGGGCATATTATCTGCGTGCTTGTCTGTGTACCATGTGCATGTAATACCTGGGAAGGCCAGAAGAGGGCGTCAGATTCCCTGGGACTGGATTTACAAACAGCTATGAGCCATCATGTACATTCCGGGAGTCAAACCTGGGTCCTTCAGAAGAGCAACTGGTGCGCTTAACCTCTGAGCCATCTCTCCAGCTCCTACCATGCCTTCCCACCTCCATTCTCCTATAATAGACACCCTGGTTTGATACGACATCATAAAATTGCACAGATGCCCCTATGTTGATACCTGAGCTGAGGGTGTGGGTATAGCTCAGTGAGTAAAGTGCACACACTTGGTGCACACACTCCTGCACAAGGATACACACTCAGAGAAAGCTAAGCAGAGCTTTCTGGTTCCTTCTGTTTGGGGTTGGGTGAGTAACCTAAGTTTTCTTCTTTCAATAGCCTTTATCCATTCTCCAACACTAGCAGGACTTTTTCTCTACCCTGGAGATTATGCACACATGTACGTGTGTGCGTGCATGCACATGCACGCATGCGCGCGCACACACACACGGACACACACAGTTTCTGTGCCATATTTAGACATATGTTTCTGCAAAATCTTGGCTCCAGCTTAGCCAGGCTTTTTTATTTTTATACCAACATTGTGTTCTGCCTCCTGGGTGCTTCTTGCAACCATTTGACAACTCCTCCTTTGTTCTAGTTCGATTTTTCCTCTGGAACACAAATTACTCCTAATTAGCTGTCTATCCTGTTCTTCCATATATTTCATCTCTTCCCAAATAATTTTCATGTTTGAGTTCTGGGCTGTATTCTTCTTTCTTTCTTTCTTTCTTTCTTTCTTTCTTTCTTACCATGAAAAGATCATTTTGCTCCTTTTAACTTTCTTTTATCCATGCCTATGTGTGTGCACACATGTGTGCATGTGTGCGTGCGTGCGTGCGTGCGTGTACACATGAGTTCAGGTACCCCCAGAAGAGGGTATTGGATCCTTTGGTGCTGAGTTATAGGTGGCTGTGCACCACCCAATATGTATGCTAGGAACTGAATTCAGTTTTTTTTTTTTTTTAAGGAGCAATATATTCTCTTAACTAGTGTGCCATTTCATATGACTCCTTCCCTCCCTCACTTCTCCCTCTCCCTCTCCCCCCGCCCCCTCCTCCTCTCTCGGTACAGTACCCACACAGGCCAGAAGAGGGCACCAGAGCCCCAGGAGCTGGAGTTACAAGTGGCTGTGAGATTCCTTGATATGGGTGCTAAGAACTGAACTCAGGTTCTCCAAAAGAGCAGTGAGTGGCCTTTACCACGGAGGCATCTCTTGAGTCCCTCATTCTGCCTCTGATTGGCTGAGTCAAGACCAATTCTTTTTGCCTTTATTTTGGTTCTGTAATTTTAGTCTGTTTCTTTCTTGACCCAAAGTGTCATGAGTTACTCTCTTGTTTTTATGTTTTTTTTTTCCCATATAATTACCTGGTGGATGCCTCTCTCTCTCTCTCTCTCTCTCTCTCTCTCTCTCTCTCTCTCTCTCTCTCTCTCTCTCTCTCTGTGTGTGTGTGTGTGTGTTTGTGTGTGTGTGTAGGTGCACATACCCACAGGTCAGGATATCTCTTCTCATGTTCTATCATTTTCTACCTTATTCTCTCAAGGCAGGGCCTCTGTCATTTTTCCCTTGTTAAATCTTAAACAGCTTCCTGACCATCCTCTTTTCAGATTAAAGTGTAAAAAGAGTCAGAGGGTGCCTTCTACTATTTTTCCTTGATTCGATTTTATAACTTTTTAATTAGTATAGCTTGAACATTTTATTTACTTATTGACTATTTTGTCTGCATATATGTCTATGGACCACACGAATGCAGTGCCCAAATATGCCAGAGGGGGGCGCTGGATCCCTTAGGACTGGAGCTACAGATAGCTATAAACTGTAGGCTGTAAGCTGTTACTAGGGTGAGGGGAAATAAACCTGAATCTTCTGGAATAGCAGCCAGTGCTCTGGACCATCTCTTCAGCTCTCTTAATTTAATTTTCAAAGGCAACTCTTATTCTCTGGGATATAAGTGAGATGGGTTTCTCTCTGTGTGTGTGTGTGTGTGTGTGTGTGTGTGTGTGTGTGTGTGCGTGTGTGAGTGTGTGTGTGAGTGCATGTGTGCCTCTGTGCATTCATGTCTGTGGAGACTAGAGAACAACCTTGGGCATCATTTCTCAACTGTCACTCACCTTTCTCTTTATAAGACAGGATCTCTCACCAGCCTGGGACTTGCCAAATAGGCTAGGCTGCTGGCCAGCTAGCTCCAGACATCTTCCTATCTCCAATCCCAATCTCTTGTTAAGTATGCACCACTATGCCCAGTATCCATGGCACTGGAGACTGAACCCAGGGTTTGTATGTGCTAGGCAAGTCTTACCCACGGATCTACAGCCTCAGCACTAGGTGATTTGAGAATAGATCTTGCTCTGCAGTGTAGGCTGGCCTGGAAATCACTCTCAAAGTCCAGACTGGCTTCAAGCTCTTGTTACTTCTCTTTCCTCAGTCTCTCTCATGAAGGATCACAGGTTCAAGCACTGTGTCTAGCTTGCAAGTTAATCTTGTTTATTTCTGTGTCAGACTCTGCCAGTTGACAAAGAGCCCTTGGAAAAGATGCACCACCTCTAATTCAGTGGCTAGACCGGAGCGTGTGGATGCATTACGATGCATGTTTGCTGAATGGATAAGTGGCAACCCTCCATTTCTTCTCCTTCCCCTTCCTACCTATACTCCCTTCCCCCACAAATCTGTCATCAGGAGGCCAGGAAAAGTATCTTCTGCAAGGAGACGTCCAGTGGAGACTCACAGTGAAGAAGGGAAATTGAACTCCTGCTCCCGCTGTGATAGGAGCCTCAGGGGGCCCTGGCTGCAGAGAAATTCTGAATTCTCAACAAGATGAAAGCCAGGCCACTAAAAGGACAAAGCCCGAGGCACACCACAGGCCTCCCACCCTGAGGTCTTCCCCATCCCTGACTCCCACTGAGACTAGCACTGTAGGGGACCACATCTTCCCTGACCAGATTTTAGGCTAATCCTCCTCTCTTCCAACTGTCCCAGGTGTGGAATTCATTTCATGGTGCCATTTAATTCACCTTGAGGGAGTTGAGGAAAGGGGTCAAATAAATTCTATTATAGAATAATATTCTATATTCCTGTTCTTCCCTGTGCCTAGTTAAAAGGGTGTCATTCTAATGTTCTACAGTAATCTCCTTCTATTGGAACACTTCCTCCAGGAAGGGGGTGCTCATGGGACTCAGGACGAAAGCAAACTTCCCATACTTAGGGAAGCTGGAACTCTTCAGATGCTGGAGTTCACGAGGTGCTAGGAAGCAGCTCCCCAAGGTTACAGATGCAGGGAATGATGATGGGCAAGGAGACTCTGACCATCACAGCTGCCTAGAGGAGACTCTCTGGCCTGGCCAGCTGCCTACAAATCCTGCAGAGAGCTCTTATGTGTTGTCACCCAGGCTGAGATGGGCTTTTGGTGATAGAGCAGCTTTTGAGTTAAACGTGGTCCTGTAAGTCACACCTCACACATACTCCTAAATGACCCCAATGAGTCCCAGTGAACTCATTAAGTTCACCAAGTTAGACTTTGGTGGCATCTTTGGTCTGTCAGACCCCCTAGCAGGCATGAGAAGACTTTATCTGTTCATGTGTCCCTATGAAAAGTCTCACCCACCCCATCAACCTCCCAAGAGAAAGGGCTGCCTAGAAGATCAATAAAACAGAACATCTTCACTTGGAAGTAGAGCTTTTCCTAATGTGCAGTAGTGACCTGTAGTCTAGCGTACTTAAAGGACCTAGAGTAGCCAAGTCCTACCTGCATGGCTGAGCTATCTCATATGTTTACCCCAGCATATATATATATATATATATATATATATATATATATATATATATATATATATATTAGACTATCCCATCCCTGTAATTTCATTCTGCTGTCTTCCGTTTATCCTTGGACACACACCATCAGCAGTGCAGACACCTCTCCTCCAAGTCTATCAGCACTGCTAATGGTACTGTTCAGCCACAGCACCAGAAACTCCATAGTACTTATAAACTTCCCTGCCTCCAGGGTTTTCTCAACATGCATATTTAGACAAGGAGCCTGAAGTGAAAGAATATTGTGACGGAAGCAACTTAAGGGAGGAAGGGTTTGTTTAAACTCACTCTTCAATGGCACAGCCCATCATGGAAGGGAAAGGAGCAAGACCTGGAGGTCGCATTGTATTTATACTCAGCAAAGGGAGAGCAGATGTGAGGTTGGGCTATAAAACATCAAGGCCCACCCCCAGTGACTCATTTCCTCTAGCAAAGTGCCACCTTCTAAAGGTTGAGCAGCTTTAAAAACAAAATAGCGACACCTGCTGGGGACCAAGTGTTAGAACATGTAAGTCTATGGGGGACGATTGAAATTTCAGCTACAGGACTCCTACACTGCCAAGAACAACGAGACAGGTTCATATGAATTCTCAAGCCAAACTGTTTAGTCAGATGAATGGGTAAAGGAATTGAAGGTTGGTCCTGAGAATATTTAGGGTTGGTGGACGGGGCTATCTAGACTCAGGTGTGTCTGTGGTGTTTAATACTGTCAACTTGATGGGCTCTAGAATCACCTAGAAGACACAGCTAGAGACACTTAACTGAGGAGGGAAGATCCACCCTGAAAGTGGGCAACCCCATCCTATAGGACAGGGTCACAGACTGAACGGAAAGGAGACAGTGAACTGAGTTCCAGCATCCATCTCTCTCTGCTTCTTGCCCAAGGATGCAATGTGACCAGCTGCCATGCCTTCCCTACCACCCTTGAACTGTGACCCACAATGAATTCCTCCTTCCTTCGGCTGCTTCTGTCAGCTTTTTGGCTACAGCAATGAGAGAAGACGCTAATCTAGCATCTTCATCAGGTACATGAGAAAACAAGAACAAAAGGACGGGGGCATGTTGTAGTCTTTGACCCTGATGGGTATCAGTTGAGATGAGCTGAATTGGATTCAATGTATGGCTCAGCCTCTGCCAAGCCTCCTCAGCCCCATCCCCGGTAGACCCACCTCCCAGAAGGCCAGAACAGCTCTGGGAAAGATGAGAACTCTTAATTAGACCCAAACTAAGATTGAGCACCCACTGTCTACCACAGTGGAAGAAAATTTCCACTGGCAGCAAAGCCCAAGGAGCAGACACATAACTCTGAGCCTGAAGCTAACATTGATGCTTGGCTCTCAAGGCACCATTTGAGGCAAAACAAGGAGGAGGCCCCTCTGGTCTCAGCAGTGTGCTGGTAGAACCACCCAGGGTAGACTCCTGCATGGGTTTAGTCTGAGCCAGTGGCAAGACTTCCACTCCTCTTCTGATACACCATAGAGCCTGACAGGGACATGGTAGTGGTTGCCCTGTCTGCCTGACCCCTGAGGAAGTGAGGGTGAGTTGGTATCTCCCATCTTTACTTGTATCTGCCTTCCTGAAGCCCCACCTCCATTCCCAGTGCCTGTGTGTGTGTGTATGTGTGTGTGTGTGTGTGTGTGTGTGTGTGTGTGTATGTATGTATGTATGTATGTATGTATGTATGTATGTATGTATGTTCAGATTTCTTTGTGTGAGTGTGGGAGGGGGTGCATATGCACACACGTGTGCCTGCATGTGGAGATCAGAGGTCAACCTCAGGTGACTCCTTTAGTCATCGTCTACCTTGTTCTTTTGCTTTCACTTGGGGCCTCTCATTGAACCCGGAGCTCACTGGTTTGGCTAGAAAGGCTAGAGAGTAAGCCTCTGGGGTCTTTTTTGTCTTCTCAGCCCTCCGCAGCCATGGGGTTAGAAACAAGCAGCACCCTGCCAGGTCCTAAAGTGTCTAAGAGTGATGAAAGGTAACTGAGAGCAAGCAAGAGACTAAGCAAGCAGAAAGCTCGAATACACTGGTTTTCCTCTGCTCTTGACTGTGGACCGGATATGACTGGCTGCCCCAGTGCCAGGACTGGTACTTGGAAGGGTAAGCTATTAACCCTTTCCTCCCTCAAGGAGCATTCTCTCGGGGTATTTTGTTCACAGCAATAAAATGAAACTGGACCAAAGAGAGGGCTAGCCATGATAGGACATGCATATAATCCTGACACTTTGGCCACTGAGGCAGGGGGACTACCATAAAGTAAAAGTCTAAAACTGGTGTGGGTTACATAGCGAGGTGCAGGCTAACCCAGTCAATGTATTAATACCATGTTTCAAATTTTGATTAATGAAAACCTATGAGAAGACCTACATTGGGAATATGCAAATACCAGATCACTGTATTTATATATAAGAGACTTGTGGGTGTGTCTGTAGGGAGCTGTCTTGATTGTGGGCGTGTCTGTAGGGGGCCTGTCTTGATTGTGGGTGTGTCCATAGGGGGCTGTCTTGATTGTGGGCGTGTCTGTAGGGGGCGGTCTTGATTGTGGGTGTGTCCATAGGGGGCTATCTTGATTGTGGGCGTGTCTGTAGGGGGCGGTCTTGATTGTTAGTTGATTTGAGAAGAGCCAGCCTGAAAGTGGGCAGCCTGCTTTTGGGTTTAGGTTCTGAGCTGTGCGAGGGTAGACAGTGCCGAGTGAGCATACGGCACTCATGCAGTCATTGCTCTTCGCTCCTGACCACGGCTGTGAGTGACCAGCTTTCTCGGGCTCCCATTACCGTGACTTCTCTGCGGTGAAAGATTGTAACCTGGAATTCTGAACTGAAATGAACCTTTCATCTTTAAGCTGCCTTTTCTTGGCAACGTCTCATTCTGAAGCTCGGGTCATCTTGAAGGTCACCACGTTGCCCTGATAGTCCGCCACTCACTATGTTGCTCAAGTAGACCTAGAATCCAGTATGTCACCCATGCTGACCACAGACTTATAATCCTCTTGCCACAGCTTCTTAAGTGCCAGGTTTATAGCCGGGCACCACCATGCCTGCCCCTCCCCACCAAAAAACCCACCACCAACAACAAAAAGAAGGGGCACGCAGGGCGGTGGTGGCACAGGCCTTTAATCCCAGCACTTGGGAGGCAGAGGCAGGCGGATTTCTGAGTTCGAGGCCAGCCTGGTCTACAGAGTGAGTTCCAGGACAGCCAGGGCTACACAGAGAAACTCTGTCTCGAAAAAAACCAAACCAAACAAACAATCAAACAAACAAAAAAGTGGGGGGGGGGCACAGTTTTCTATAGTTTGCAGATTTTTGGGACTCTGTTTTTTGTTGTTGTTGTTGAATTGTTGAAAACACATTCACTTTGTTGAATGGAATGTGAAAAGTTACAGGGAATCCAAACCACCTGGTTAGTAGTCTCAGGGTAATAAATAAGTAAGTAAATAACTAAACCAAACACCTCACACATCTACACACAAAGAGTACTTGTAGAACATGACTTATGTGTGTGGTATATCAACATCTACTCATACGTACATGCATTTGGGGTTATGGTACCATTTTGGTTATATTTGTTTTACTCTGTGGTTATAAAATGTCTCTGGTTATAGGTTTTTGTTTTCAGTGATGTACCGAGGATTATGGAAGTTGTTAACACAGAGCTCATTTATGACATCGAACCAGTTGACGGAGGCTGGAAGGATCGGTCAGGAGATAAGGACACTTGCTGCGCTTGCAGAGAAACCAAGTTTGCCTCTCAGTATCTGTATCAGGAAGCTCGCAATAATTTACAATTCCAAGGACAGTATTTGACACCCTCTTTTGGCCTCTGTGGGCAATGCTCTCTCTCTCTCTCTCTCTCTCTCTCTCTCTCTCTCTCACACACACACACACACACACACAGAGTCATAATTAAAAAAAACCCACTTATATGAACTCCCAGCTGATATCCTGGTCCACATCTAGAGTCCTTTCATGAGCCCTCAGTGGCTTGGTAGTTTCTGAAAACAAGGTACGCTCCCTCAACCCTCAGCCTCCCCGTGCAGATACATTCAGGTGGGGTTGACATCTGAGCAGGGGGCTGCTGGGGTGGGCAAGGGACTAATAGACTCAGTTAATAGGGTTTCCCTATTAACTACTTGGTTATCCCCTAGCAGGTCATTTCATCGCTTAGATCCTGGAACTCTATCCACTTAATAGACAGTCATAATAATAATTAAAAAAAAAAAAGGGACCGGGGAGATGGCTCACTGGTAAAGTGATTGCTCCACAAATGTGAGGGGCTGACTTTGGGTTCCCAGAATCCACACAAAAGTAGAATGAGCCAGATGTGATGGTGCACATCTGTAATCACAGCAATCCTCTATAGCAGTGGTTCTCAACCTTCCTAATGCTGCAACCCTTTTACAGTTCCCAGTGTTGTAGTGACCCCTAACCATACAAGTATTTCATTGCTACTTTATAACTATAATTTTGCTACTGTTTTCAAAATGCAAATATCTGATATGCAGGATATCTGATATGGGACCCCAAGAGGGTTGCAACTCACAGGTTGAGAACCACCGCTTTAGAGAGATCAGAGGGAAAGATAGAATCCCAAGGACACATGCAGAGGCAAACAAGAGACCCTGTCTCACACAAGGTATAAAGGTCACTCTCTGACCTTCACACATCATGATACAAGCATGCTAGCACTCACACACTCAGGAACATGATGCACACACACACACCTAGTTCTCATGTATACAT
>NC_000071.6:130742210-130799710 GCF_000001635.26 Mus musculus | reverse complement strand
CTCAAAACAACATAGTCAGTAAAGAAGAAATTCACAGCTGATAAAATAGATTCAGTTCCTCGGGTGACAAAATAAATATTAGCTTTCCTGACACAGGAAAAAAGATTTAGGGATACAAAGATATGAGAAGAGATGACAGGTTGGAGATATATGGAAGGTTGATATCTCTAAGCAGCTGTGAAGAAGGGCAATAGAAACAATACCCTAAAACGTCCTTCAATTTAAAAAGAAAAAGATCCTGGGCACTGGCAGGGTGGCTCAGAGGTTAGGAGTGAGCACTGTTTTTGCTCCCCATATCAGGCATCTCAGGACTGCCTGCACCTTCAGCACCAAGAGATTGGATGCCCTCTTCTGGCACCTGTGGGCATCTGCGCATGGGTGAGCACACACACACACACACACACACACACACACACACAATTAAAAAAAAAGTCCTAAAAATCTGCCTGTCTAGTTTTTGTTGTTAATTGAGTAATATATCTTTTTCTTTCTTTCTTTCTTTCTTTTTTTTTTTTTTTTTTGTTTTTGTTTTTTCGAGACAGGGTTTCTCTGTGTAGCCCTGGCTGTTCTGGAGCTCACTCTGTAGACCAGACTGGCCTCAAACTCAGAAATCCTCCTGCCTTTGCCTCCCAAGCGCTGGGATTAAAGGCATCTGCCACTACTGCCCATCGAGTAATATATCTTAAGAGATGTTTATCTTAGATGTACTTTGAGACTTAAAGTCTTTCTCTTTACCCCCTTATTTATTTATTTATTTATTTATTTATTTACTTACTTACTTACTTACTTACGTGTTTACTTTACATTCCCATCATAGCTCCCTCTCCTCCCAGACTCCCTCACATAGTCTTTCCCTCCATCCCCTCTCCTCTTCACCTTTGAGAAGGGAGCTGTCTCCCCTGGGTACCAACCCACCCTAGAACCTCAGAAACTTGAGGTCTTTCTAATGCAATAAGAAAAAAAAAATCCTCAAATATATAGATGTAAAAGTGAGCCGAATTGTTCTGCCCTTGTGGCTTCTGTCGGGGCTGCAGTTTATAGTGGTCAGCTACCAATTTGAGTAGATGCCATCCCATGATTTGAAAGTAGAGTGGGCTTTACCCTCTTGAAGCAAGGAAGCAACAGCTCTTGCCAGTGTGCATGTATAGTTTTGATATTCCTTCATCTGATGGAGAACAGCTTCCCTCCAGACTTCAGATCTCTGGCAGCAGCGAGTTTGAACATAAAATGCATGCAGTCCCTCTGACATGAAGGTCCTAATTAAAACACTTCAGCTCTGAGGAGAAGAAAAGGTGGTGTAACTGGGGATGGGGAGATGGTTCCATTGGTAAAGTGCTTGTCTGGCTGCACTGGGACTGGAGTTTGGATCTTTGGTGCTCAGGTAAGGTCCAGACACAGTGATAGCAGCCTCTAATCCCAGCACTGGGGAATCAGAGACAGGAGGTTCCTGGGAGCTCCCAGGCAGCCAGTCTAGCTTGATTGGTGAGTCCTAGCTTCAGTGAGAGACACAGTCCTTCCAAAATAAGGTGAAGATGTCTCTCATGCCACCAAGCCACCAAATATGAGTTCAATCTCTGGAACCTATGCGGTAGAAGGAAAAAACTGGGTCCTGCAAGTTGTCCTCTGATTTCCCCCCCCCCCCCATATATACATAACCCTGCTTGGACTTCTCCCTGACATGTGCATATTGCAGGAGCATATAGAGATGCCACTGGGATTTCAGTAGGAGTCTGACACCTGGCAAGGTGATGATTCATCTGCAGAAGGCAACAGACTATGAATCAGTCACACGCGCACATGGCCAGAAAGCCTGCCATCCACCACCCCGGCCTATGTAAACTATTTAAAGTGCACAGTGGCCCTGTGGGAGATGGATCAATGTAGATTTCACGATTAGAAGGTAGCCTGGCCTGGGCCTGCATGCCTGCTATCCCAGCTTCCAGAGGAGGCTGAGGCTGGAAGATTGAAAACTCAAGGCCAACCTGATCAACACGGGGAGACACAATCTCAGAATTAAAAGTGAAAAGCAGCAGGCTGGGGGTATAGCCCAGCGGCTGAGCATCTGTCAGGCTCTGGGATCAGTACTTAGCATGTTAAGAAAGGTGTGTGTGTGTGTGTGTGTGTGTGTGTGTGTGTGTGTGTGTGTGTTGCAACATGCTGTAAGAGGTTAGAACCATTCCAGTATACAATTTAATCCCTGGGCCCCACATGATAGAAGAAGAGAATCAACTCCTGCAAATTGTTCTCTTCCCTTCACATGAGCACTGTGGCATGCCTGCACACACACAAGCATACACACGCCAATTTTAAAAAGGTCCAAAATAATATCCTCAGCGCACTTATCCTCCCAGTAAGGACATTTGCAGGAAAACAAAACGAAAAGCTCCAGAAAGCCTTTTGAGTCGATTTAATTGACAAACAAGAGGCAGTTTTATAAGGCTATGTGGGGGTACCGTGGAGTCTTGGGAGAGAAATAAAGACTACAACACTCTTCACAACTTGGGGGACAACTTTGACTTGAAAACAGAAAGCATAGATGCTCCCCCCTCTTTCCTCCTATCTGGGGCTATAAGACCCTCAGATCTGTCTGCTTCTGGGACAGTTCAAAGTTTATTCAATTCATGGTTCAAGGGATCTTTTAGTTAGGCACAATCAATCGCCAATTCCAAGATCAATGGCTCCCAGTCCAACTTAGTGAGATACCTATCCCTCAGTTCTGAATCATCAGAAAAGGCTCCTGGCTCACACTTTATTTAGGGAGGCTATAGATGGCTAGATACATCAAACAGAGGCTTCCTTGTGCCCAAAGGACAAATTTATTTGAAGGATGGTACTGGGATTTAAACATGCAATGTCCTCATAGGTTCATGCATCTGAAAATTGGTCTTTTGCTGTTGACGTCATTTGAGAAGGCTGTGAAACCTTTAAAAGGAAGTGGGCTACTAGAGGCGGGCCTTTACCCAGCTGCACTTCCTGTCTAACCCCCTGCTTCCAGACTGCAGATGTAATGGGAGCAGCTTCTGCCTGCTGGAGTTGCTGTGTCTCTGCTTCCACAATGACAGTTACTATATTCTCTAGAACTGTGGTCCAAAATAAAGCCATCCCCAAGTTTCTGCTTGTCAGGTATGTTCTCACAGCGAGAAAAAAAAAAAACAAAAAAACTCACAAGTACAAATGTGATTGATGCAGGGCAGCACAGAATTACATCTGAGCCATGAAGAAGGAGATATTTAAAGCTGAAAACATCACTGTCTCCAGCAAGGGTGGCTAGGGGCCACTGCTTGGAACTTTCCAAGAAGGGGCTTTCTGCCTCGTCAGAGTAGATTCCCTGTCGATTCCTTCTAGATGTCTCTTCTGACGCCCACAGCTGTCATCTTGCCCGAGTTCTCAGAAACCCAGAGCCCATTCTCATAGGGACAGGAGATCTGTTTCATAAAATGAAGAAAAAGGACAGAGCTATTGGGTGTTTCTTTCCCCCTGTGGTTTAGACAATTGTGACGCTGGTAGCCTGGTTAGTGGGGTCCCAAAGCGAGATATTCCAGTTACAGCTGATTCTAACATAACAAAACAAACAAACAAGCAACAAAAATGCTGTGCTGCCTGGAGCGCAGCTAGAAGGAAGGAATGGCACATCAGTTTCTGAGTATTCATTCATTGAGCAAGGATGCCTGCAAGCTGTTTGCCACAGACCCTCGGATAACACGCTGATAACCTTGGAGAGGTAAAAGGAAATAGTAATAGAGCCAACTGGAGCTTTCCTAACCTTGATCCCACTAATTTGGAACTTCCGTAAGCTCCCAAGGAGCTTATAAGTCAATTTCAAAACCTCAGCATTACCAAGTTTGGAGTTATATGCTCACCTCATAATAGCATTCAGATCACTAACTTGATTATATTAGCTATGACAGTGCACTTTAGCATTGGCCTTTCTGTACTGTATAATACTGTTTGGATAATCAGCGAAGGAAAAATCCTGGATCACTAGAACTCTAGGGTGGTGGGAAGTTACTTAAGATTTTTCCCCTTAGCTATGTGTTTGTTTATAAAGGTAGAAGTCAGGTGTGGTGGACATGGCTGGAGTCCTGACATGGCTGATGCAGGTGGATTACCAAACTGGAGGCCAGCTCGAGCTATGTTGTAGGACTCTGTCTCAGAACCATAATAAGTAAAATAATAAATAAATAAATAAGCAAATACATAAATGCAGAGGGGCGAGCATGCATACCAGACATCTCCAAAGGAATAAATGGGATGATACCCAACTGGGGAATGAGGAGCTTTCTCAGAGTGCTCACTTATAAACGCATGAAGAGCACAGTTTAGATCTCAGAAGCCAGGCTCATGTTGGCCAGGCATAGTGCCCTGCCTAAAATCACTCAGAAGTCAGACACAAAGACGTCTCAAGGATAGGCTGAGCTCCACTTTCAGCAAAAGGCCCTACTTTAGCATATAGGGTGGACACTCCCAATGTCAAGCTCTGGTTCCACATGCATGAACATAGGCAAACATGGGTACTTGTACATACACCTGTATTCATAGATGCATGTATGTGTGCCATACGCACATACACATACAAGAAACCCCACCCATAGTTGATAGTAACAGATTATACTAAGAATGATGACTACAGCAAAACTGAATCCTCTGATCATTTTATTGCTGAAAAAAATTAGATCCTGGGTCATCAGCTACATTTATAGTAAAATAGGATTGCTACCTATGGTGGTTTGAATATGCTTGGCCTAGGGAGTGGCTCTATTTGGAGGTGTGGCCTTGTTGGAGTATGTGTGGCCTTGATGAAGGAAGTATGTCATTTTGGGTGTGGGCTTTAAGATCCTCATCCTAGCTGCCAGGAAGCCAGTCTTCTCCTAGTGGCCTTCAGATGAAGATGAAGAACTCTCAGCGCCTCCTGCACTATGCCTGCCTGGATAGTGCCATGCTCGTACCTTGTTGATAATGGACTGAAATCTGAACTTGTAAGCCAGCCCCAATTAAATGTTGTCCTTTATAAGAGTTGTCTTGGTCATGGTGTGTGTTCACAGCAGTAAAACCCTTACTAAGACACCATCTTATACGTTGTTTCCTTTTCAAAAGACTCAAGCACTAAGTGGGTTGGTGGGGTGGCTCGATGGGTAAGATTACTCCTGAGAAATTATGAGAACCTAAGTTTGAATCCCCAACATCCATATTAAAGGTGGGCACAGCTACACGTGTCTGTAACCCCAGTATTGGGTGACTGTGGTGGCCATAACAAGAATGTCTACTGTAGGTCTGTATATTTGAGTACTTGGTCCCCAGTTTCCCTCTCTCTCTCTCCCTCTCTCCCTCTCTCTCCCTCTCTCCCTCCCCCCTCTCTCCCTTCCCCTCTCTCTTCCTCCCTCTCTCTCTTTCATAGCTGTGTCTCAATCTGTAAGCTCTCAGCAGCTGGCCCAGCCCCATGCCTGCCTGTCTGCTGCCATGCTCCCTGCTATGATGTTCATGGATTCACCCTCTGAAACAGTAAGCGCTGGATAAACCCCTTCTTCTATAACTTGATGCGGCCATGGTATTTTGTCATAGAAATAGGAAAGTAACCAAGATAACTGAAACTAGAGATAGAGAGACCCTGATAGTGCAGAAATAAATGGTTCGAAGCAAAGACTCTTGAGACCAAATTCCTGATAGTACAGAATAAAATGGTTCAAAGCAAAGACTCTTGAGACCAAATTCCTGATTATCTATATTTATGTATTTATTTTGTATTGGTAATACTAAGCACATAGCAGCCAAACTTTTCTACACTTGAAAAAGTCCTTCCATTTTTAGAGTCTTTAAAAGGAGTACTCTCCTAATGCAGACATCTGAGGGGATGTTGGGCAGGGTATTGAGGACCTGAGTTAAACTCCTAGAACTCACATAAAAAAGTCTGAGTGCATAGCAAGCACTTTATCCACTAAGCCATTTCCCTAGTTCCAAATATTAGATTAAAAAGTGTGTGTGTGTGTGTGTGTGTGTGTGTGTGTGTGTGCACCTGAGTGCAGTGTGTGTGTAGGCCAGAAGAGGGCACTACATCATCTAGAGCTGGAGTTACATGTAGTTGTGAGCCACCCAACGAGGATGGTGGGAATTTGTGTCTTCTGCAAGAACTCTTAACTACTGAGCCATCTCTTCAGGCCACCTGCAACATAACAGCTTTTTGACCATACATTCTTTATGTAGCTTCCTGCCTTTAGCACCACTGAAATCAATATTGCATTGCTCAGAGTTAAGAATTCAAGGCAGTGAAACATTGCTAGCATAAGAATCCAGTTTGTGAGTCAAGGGTGGGTCTGGAAGGGTTGAATGGGCTGCTATAGTCCCCATTTCTGGTTGCTAGTTTTACCTTGGGCATATCACAGTTGTTATCTGTCTGCTCTAACCGGTCCTTCATTTCTGTCTGCAGACAACTGTCTCCCAAGTTTCTTTGTCCTCTCCTCCTCCTCTTGGCCCAGTTACTCATGCACACTTAATCAGGCCAGAGGCTGAAGCAGAGACAAGCCAGGCAATGGCCCCAGGCATTAATGTTAATGAAAAATAAATTGTTTAATTCACTCCTTCTACTGGAGAAAGGTCCAAGGACCAAAAGATCCTTCACTGAGTTGTTTGATAAAAACACAAAACAATAATTAGAAATGGAAAGGGGTGGAATAAGTAATAGCCATTTTCCTGATGATTCAGCGGCTATGAGGAGAATGCCACATTCACAGGAACACTGCATTCTGTGTTCACATTAGCAAGGAATCAAGCCAAGGAACTGCCGAGTCTTGGCATGTAAGAAAACAGACTGAAATCATAGCAGAATTGTATTGGCTTAAACTGAGCAAGCTTGCTTGAATACAGAGAAGTGCTTCTCAGATTGGACATCATTTTTCACTTGTTCCTTTGTGTTACAGTTTAAATATGAAATGCAACCCCCCCCCCAGACACTCATGTGTAAAGACACAGAACCCCAGATGGTGGAGTTATTTTGAGAGGTGACAGAAACTTTAGGAGGTGGGGCTAAGCTGGAGGAAGTAGATTGGGGGGGGGGCAGGTCTTATCACCGGTACCTTTCTGTCTTGCTCTTCTGATATGCTTTCTGTCATAGGTGAAGAAACCCCTCCACCTTAGGGTCCTACACAATGACGTTCTGCCTAAGCATGCAAGTCATGAGACCACACACTAAACCCTCTAAAATTATGAGCTATAGAATGACTCTTTGGCCTGTACAGTGCTTCTGAGAGGTATAAGTAATCCATGCATATGAAGCTTTGACTGACCCCTGTCCTGTCCTTGCATCACTTGCAGCTACTTTTAGAAGCAAAGATTGTAAGTATTCCCATTTGATCTTCCTATGAACTGTGATTTCCCTTAACCTCTGACCTCTGATTGACCTCATGGCTATATGAAATCAAGACTCTGATCATGGGCTTCATCGAGAGAGGCTCTAAATTCATGCGATCTCCTGGGTCCTCCTCTCATTCCAAACTTGACTATGTATCAGTGAAAAGTGTTTGGTGTTTAATAGTGATTGTCAACATGACAAGCATAACTATGGAAACGCACACCTCAGAGACTGTTTGTAAAGGACTGTCTGAACTAGGTCGACTGAAAAGATGGTTTTCAACCACTATGACTGGTTTTAATGTCAACTTGCCACAAATGAATCATTTGAGTAAAGAGTCTCACCTGAAGAGCTATCCTGACTGCTTTGATTGATGTGGGGAGATCCTTCCCAATTTTGGGTGGTGCCATTCATCTAAATGCACATTAGAGATAAGAGGGTTTATTAGGAGGGAGGTTATTTTGCCTTTTACATACTTGGTCCTCCTCTAGCCACAGAGTAGATCTGCCCTGTTGCTGCTATTGCTGATTCCTTCGCTGGAAACAGAATCAGAATTCCCAAGCTTTTATAGTAGACTAGTAGACCAGAGTCTACTATTCTATTGCTCTAAAGAACCCTGGGTAAAACACCACCATCAATATAGGCAGCACCATCTGATGTGATGGAGTCCTGGACTGAATAAAAACAAGAAGGCGAGCTGAGCATCAGCAAGCATTAATCTCTGCTTCCAGGATGCAGAGGCAATGTGAGTGGCTGCCTCATGCTTCTGCAGCTATGCCTTCCCCCACCATGATTGACTGTATCCCCTCAGACCGTGAGCTGCAATAAACCTTCCTCCCATTTAAAGGCTTTTTTTATCTTATTTTATTTTTTGAGACAAAGTTTCACTGTATATCTCCGACTGGATTGGAACTCACTTGGTAGACCAGGCTGGCCTTGAATTCACACAGGCCTACCTGCTTCTGCCTCTCAAGCGCTGAGATTTAAGACATGTACTATATACATAGTCTTAAACTGTTTCTTGTCAGGTACTCTGTTGCAGCAATAAGGAACACAACTATGACAGATGTTAGACTAGAACATTTTTTTTCCCAGAATTACCTTTTCAGGCAATCTAGCTTTGTATTCACATGAATGCTTTTGGGTGAAAAGAGGAGGGACTGGCCACTCTGGGTCCTAACTGAGCCCATAATGGTAATGTACCAGTCACTATGACATGGCCTACAAGACACGGCACCATGATGAAAGCCAAGAATGGGTCAGCAGGCCATCATCAGGTTATAAAACTTTTGAGAACATCCAGACAGTCCAGACACTGTCACATTTGAAAGGTATGCAGCAGGAATGTCAGAGCAATCTCCCAGGAGCCTCTGTCCAGAGAAATAATGACTGACATTTAGACGATGTGCACCTCTGGTCACAGATAAAGACCACCAAGCACAGATGGCCCCATGGAAAAGCATTCTGAGCCAATGCAATGCTCATGTTCAAGGTTGCCCATCCATCCCATGTGCATTGCCAAAGAGCAACATCTGGGTCAGGTACAGAGAACTGCTACAGAGGGAAGAAAAACAGATCATCTCTATTACCTTGTGTGTCTGTCTTTGAACACAGGAACCACTTTCCATGAATGACAAAAAAAATTCATGCATACATATATGTGTATGTATATTACACCAAGCAAAGTACAATTGTGAGAGTTTTGTCAATTTGACACTTGTCAGAACCACCTAGGGATATATTCTCTGTGAGGGATTGTCTAGAGCAGGTTAGACTGTGAGCAGGTCTACGGGAGAGTATCTTGACTGGCTTAATTGATACGAGGAGACCCAGCTAGAAAGAAGGTGGCACCATGGATTGGTTTGGGGACCTGGACTGCACAAGAATAGAGAAAGCTAGCTAAGCATTAAGCATGCAATCATTCGTATTCTCTTTGCTCTTGACTGTGATTGCTGTGACCGGCTGTCTCAAGTCCCTGACACTGTTATTTCTTCTCAGTAATGACCATAACCTGAAATTCTGAGATAAAATAAATTTCTCACTGCCTCTAAATGTTTGTTGTCAGTGTTTTTATCCCAGCTACAGAAACAAAATTACATCATGTTTCTAATTTGGTAGACACCATGGTAAACATACAAAGGGAAAAATATATATATATAGAGAGAGACCACTTCCCTGGCTTCCTAAAGCATATTGTTTTTTATCATGATTTAATTACTGCTTTTCATTTAATTTTCTTTATCCCTATAAAACCTATTTGGGGATTTACTTCTGTTGTTACAGCAAAGGAGAAAAGTCCAATAAAAGTCCCATCCTAGAAAAAAACCCTATAGGATATCAAATCCATGTTCAAAATCGGTGTTTAAAGAAGCTGGTTAGATTTCCTGCCTCCCATATGTTAACCTGTCCCCTGATACAACCAAGCGAAGACTTTCTAGAAGTTTCTAAGGCTCCTGGTGTACTTAGGCAGAAAGCTAGGGTGATGGCACAGTCAGTAAGCACTTTCCAAACAAGCATGAGAATTTGATCTCCCAGAACCCACAGAAAAACATGGGTATATGACATGTATGTGGAATCCCATCCCTGGAGAAATTTAGGATCCCTGTGCCATGATGGCAAGCCAGTCTAGTCAAGTGAGCCAGGTCCAGGCTCAGAGACAGACTGTGTCTCAAAAACTTAAGGTGGGGAAGACACCCAGTATTAACCTCTGGCCTCTACAGGTATGCATGCACATGTATACACACATACACATTCATGCATGTACCCACATGTAAGCATGTATGTACACACATGTACATATACTCACAGACATGCACACACACATGCACACACACACACACATGCACACACACACGCACATGCACATGTACACAGACAGTCCTAGACAAGCAGATTCAGGGGTGTGAGGCTGTGGTGAAATACTATGAACAAAAGCCACTTAAGGAAGAAAGGTTTCCTTTTAGTATAGGGGGCCAGGCCGGAGGGACAGAATCCATAATGGTGGAGAAGACAGGGTAGCAGGAGCAGGAAGCAGAGAGATCACATTCTATGCACATACAGGAAGCACAGAGAGTGAACAGTAAACAAGGTGAGGTTATAAACCCTCAAAGCCCACCCCTAGTGGTATACTCCCTCCTTCATAACCTTCCCAAACAATGTCTCCAGAATGTTAGTCTGCTCTCCCAAGTCACCAGTCACCAAGGAAAGTTTTTTTTGTTTTTTTTTTTTTAGAAGTGTTCAAATATGGGAACTGATTCAAGCACTGTTGCATATAAGTTGGTAGCCCATAAGCTCCTTGGTAATTACATATGGTAATACCCAATATGTGACTTCTGCTGTGTCTGCCTTTTAGGAGCTGGATGTGGAGAATTCTGGGCTCCTTCTGCAAATAGCTTCTTATGGTCCACAAAAGAGTCCTCTGTGCTACCTCGGATCCAAGACTTGCTCGGCTCTGAGACTTCCAGGGAGAAACATCAGCTCCTACAAACAGCTCTCACATGATGGAGGACAGATTCCAATGAGCATGGGAAGTGCCAGATGTGTAAATTAAAACTTTAGGGAGACACCATCTCACCCCAGTCAGAGTGGCTATTGTTAAGATAACAAATAGTAAATGCTGCCGAAGGCCTGGAAATGGCATCTGCTCCTGTACTGGACTGCGGTGTGCCTCAGAGGGGTTCCTGCCTAGAATCTCCTCAAGAGGGGCCAGGGCATGGCTTAGTTGTGCAGAACTTGCCTAGTACATAGGAGACCATAGGCCCCATCTTCAGGAACACCAAAAGAGGAAAAAAAGGAGGAAGGGAGGAAGGGAGAGAGACAGAGAGAGGATTGGGGGAGAAAGGAAGAGAAGGAGGGAGCAAGAGAGAGAGAGGGAAGGAAAAAGGGAGAGAAGGAGAGAGGGAAGAAGGGAGGGATGGAAGAAGGGAGGAGGAAAGAAAAGGAAAGAGGGGGCAGAAATGGAAAGAAGGAAGGAAGGAGGGAGAGGGGAGGGTATCAGAAGGAGGAGTTCAAAGATTACGGCCAAAGAAATGCTAATTATTAAGTAGATAATAACATCAGATGCTAAGTGTTTAATAATTTGATCATTGTATGTATAGATTATATACATAAAACAGGTATGGAGAGAATTACCACCAGACCCCATAAACCACTAAAATTAATATGTAACAGTAAAAATTAGGTAACTGAAAACAAAGGTCACCTTCAAGCAAGTATAGAAATATATAAATATTTATACAGAGATAGAAAATCCTGACATTAGTCTGTGTTCTTATAATTCTTTACATCTGTCTTTGTTGGAAATGATTCATAATTAAAGATTAATTTTTAGAGGGAAAAAACCCAAATGAAATGTCTTTGAATAGTGTAATCATTCTCTTCCTACCTCCTGGCTTTCAATATTTTCCCAAAATATATTGAATCTTTGTTACTTTGATAATTAGGAAGAAAATACAAACTCCATTTTTAAAAAGTCATATAACCAATCAACCAAGGTAAATAGGAAAGCACTCAGGAGAAAAATGGATGAGGGATGATTCTGATAAAAGGAAAATAGAAAAGGCATAAAATTTGGTCAAATCTCATTAACTGGTACTTTACTTATTCTGAATTAATTAGTGGGCAATTGGGTTGGGTCTTGTGCTGTTGCAGAGACAGACTGCTTGGTACCCAATGGAATTCCAGTTTTAATGATATTTAAATCCTGTGTTTTGCTGTGATGTGCCTTTTTCTTTTAATTAGTTTTTGTTTGTTTGTTTGTTTGTTTTTGATAAAGGTCTTACTATGTCACCTGGTTTGTCTTTTGATTTATGATAACCCCCCTGCCTCAGTCTTCTGAGTACGAGAATGACAGATGTATGTCACCATACCTCGCTGAAAACATATAAAGCATGGAATATGTGTCAAACGAAAGTGGTTTTGATGTCTTACAATACTGGGATTAAACGCAGGTCTCTCTGTGTGTGTGCCATGCAAACACGATCCTAGTAGACCAGTGAGCCACAACCTGGTTTCTCACTGGGGACAGAAAGCAAGTGCTCTCTCTACCTTCACTGGGGTATTCTAGGCAGGGGCTCTACCACTGAGCCACGCCCCCAGCCCCTCCCTGGGGGATTCTAGGCAGGTGCTCTACCACTGAGCCACACCCCCAGCCCCTTACTGGGGGATTCTAGGCAGGGACTCTACCACTGAGCCACGCCCCTAGCCCCTCACTGGGGGATTCTAGGCTGGTGCTCTACCACTGAGCCACACCCCCAGCCCCTCACTGGGGGATTCTAGGCAGGGGCTCTACCACTGAACCACACTCCTAGCCCCTCACTGGAGGATTCTAGGCTGGTGCTCTACCACTGAGCCATGTCCCAGCATTCACTTGGGCATTATATTTTATGACTCTACCGCAGAGTCACCCCCACCCCCCCATCCCCAGGCCTTCAACTGCACGGATGTTTAAGGACATGCTTTCTTCACATTTGGTTTCTTTTTCCCATCCAAAGGGTCTGGACCCTTGACTGGCAGAGGATGCACACCTGTTGAAGGTGTGATTAAGCCAACAAGGTAAGCAACATTGCAGGGAGATTTGTGATTCACTTAAGAGAACAAACTCTTTAATAGCTGTTGGCTCATTAAGTGTTGAGGTAAATATTGTAGCTAATTAAATACAGCTTTATTTATTCGCTTTCACAAGACCCAGCAGAACATCAATTACCAAATAAAATTTTAATGAATCAAACAGCTTTAAAAATATTCAATGTATTTGCTAGTGCTGACTGACCACCTTTTCCAATTAGTGTGAATTACCATAAAGCTTCTGCCAAGAGGCGCTAACCTGTGGGAGTTTTCTCAAAACACTGGCTATGCCATTGTCATCCATCTCTCCAGTTGCGTGGATCTTTCTCACACACACACCTAGGTGTAATTCGAGACTAATCAGTCCACGGGTTGGGTGTATACCTGTCTTAATTTTTGAGCTGCTATGATAAAACAAACAAACAAAAGCAAAAAGAAAACTAAACCCTTAAAAGCAACTTCAGGGAGAAAGGATTTATTAGGCTCACAGTTCCAATTATAATAGCTCATGGTGGTGGGGAAAATCTCAGCAGGAGGAGGTGCTCCGGTCGGCTGGTCACATGACAGCCAGAAGCAGAAGACAGCGATGAATGGGTGTACGTCTACTAGGCTATAAACTGTCTGAAGTGGGTGCTGGGAATTGAACTTGGATCCTTTGGAAAGAAGGTAGGTGACACTTGAGCCAATCTGGAAAACAAAAGGGACTGGACCCTTTAAGAAAGGATAGTTCCTGTTGCAGGGTCCTGAGTCTTCAGCTTATTACAACTGTTACAAAGTGGCTCAAGGGGGAATAAAAGAACACTTCCAAGCCAGGATTCTCAGGTTGGGACCAATCAGAAAGGAGAGAGAATCTGGAGGCAGGAGGTCTTCTGGGAGCCTAGAAAAAGTCTTACCCAAAGCCCTGCCCCAACGGTATCGAGGGGTAGGAGGGGAGAATGGGCGTTGATGGTGGGAGGGCAGCAGGAGGCTCCTAACTCTAGATGGAAACTGTTTATCTTCTAATGCTTTAATAAAGTTTATCATTTTGTTCTTTCCCCCTGTGGTTGATATGTATTTTTTATTTTGTGTCAATTTATAACTCTTGCTTTCACCCTATCAGCTGGGCCCAGGATCTGGCACTGTTACTTTCTGTCAGAGACCCTCTGCAGAAAATGCCTCTGGTGTCATATCCACTGCTTCAGATCGCTGTCACAGTATCTCAGTGGTTCCTTACTCTTCAAATGTCACATTACTTTCCTGTCTGAGTGGGTCTTATTGTCCATATCACTTGAATGAACTGGGCAGTACCCTAAAATGACCACCCTCACCCAATATCCCCATAACACTGCAACAGAAGTATGGGTTGTTAAATGCTGAGCCATAGCTCTAGTCCTGATCTCTCCACCCTCATACACTCCAGGATCTCTTGCATAAGGGATGACACCACCCACAAGGGGCATGCCTTTCAACTTCAATGAATGAAACCCAGATGATTGTAGTTTTTTGTCAGGTTGACGACACTAATCATTACCATGCCATTGTAAATTCAGTGTCCCATTCTCAATGGTGCCTTCATCACTGCCCAGCCACTGGGTCATAATATATTTGATTCCCAAAGTCTCTCCCTTAACAGTGCAGCTCACAACATTTCTTCTTCCCTATGTCCATTCTGCTCTTTCATCTTGTTCCCCAACATCCAATCAGGGTGCAGAAGATCACTTCGCATCTGTTTGCCTGCAGATGTGCCAATGCCCTAGCTAGGATATAGGTAAGTATGCCATATGACTGTGTCCCCCAAGGCCTCTCTATTAGAAATACAGTCCTGAACTATAATTCAAATGTGGCTTCTGCCTCCCCAAACAAACAGACAAACTTCATCTAATGAAAGCTTGGTCCACAGTGTTCCTGGTCCGAGAGGGAGGTGGGGAAACTTCAAGAGGTTGGACACAATTGATTAGACACAGTGGAATTTCAATTCAGCTACAAAGAGAAAAAAAATGGTGAATTTTGCAGGGAAACAGATGGAATTGGAAAATATTGCATTAAGCAAGGTGAACAGAGAGACAAATGCCACAGATTATTTCTCATATGTAAACCCCAACTTCTGAATTTATATATGTGTATTTTCGTGGGAGGCTAGGAAACTATAACTCAGGCAAGGAGAGGGGAATAAAAGGGCTTACAGGATGGAGGTGGGATAGTGAGGAATAGAATATTTGGCATAGGAATATTTAAAGTGGCAATGATGAGCAAGAAGATGACAGAAACAATGAGCAGGGTGGCACACCAAAAGGAAGCCGTCAGTGTGAAAGTGTTATATGGAAATTTGCATCTTTGTAATCTAATGAAAAATAAAAGGGGGAGAGGAGGAAAAGTGGGGCCTGGTGGGAGGAGCTTAGGTAATTGGGCACAGCGCCCTCTGGGGAGCTCAAACTAATCCCACAGTAGGAATTAGTGCCCCCAAAGGTGAACTCACACAAAAGAGCAGGGATGGGGACAGAGATGGGTCAATGGGTAAAAGGGCTGGTTATTTGAACCTAATTATTAAGATCCATACCATGAGAAGAAAGAACCAACTCCAGCAAGTTTTTCTCTGACCTCCACATATGCACAGGGACCCACAGAGACTAAAGCACCAACCAAAGAGCATGAAGGGCTGGACGTAGGCCCTACACATTTGTAGCAGATGTGCAGCTTGGTCTTCATTTGGGTCCCCTAACAATTGGAGCAGGGGCTATCTCTGACTATGTTGTCTGACTCTGGATCCCTTTCCCCTAGTTGGACTGCCTGGTCAGGCCTCAGTGGAGGAGGATGCACTTAGTCCTGCAATGACTTGATCTCCCAGGGTGGGGGGTGGTAACCAAGGGAGGATTCCCCTTCTCTGAGGAAAAGGCAAATGGGTAATGAGGGGAGGGATTTGTGAGGTTAGGACTGGTAGGGGAGGAGGGAGGAGGGAGGAGGGAGGAGGGAGGAGGGAGGAGGGAGGAGGGGAGCTGCAACCAGGATGTAAAATGAACTAAAAACATAAAAATAAAGGAGCAGTGCTAATGCTAATTCCTCTCTGCTCCTTGGCTTCTTCTCTTGCAGTATGGCCTCTCCATCTTGTACATTCCCACTATGATGCTACCTACCATGTTGTGATGTGAAGGGTTGCCTACTTTTGAAGTTTGATCCACCCAAAGAGTGAGCAAAATATACCTTTTTAAAAAATAAGATAAAACCACCAGGTATTATGTTATAGCAGAGGAAAATAGGTACCATTGACCTCCACATAGTGCCTCATTGGGAACCACGTTGACCTCCTCATAGCACCCCGCTGGGAACTAAGCCTTCATTATGTAAACTCTTATAGCTCAAAATGCACACAAACCACAGCAATGACCAAACCTCCAAATTAGCACCTTGCCTTCCCTTCTTTGTGCCCTACTAGAACCAGTCTTCCTTGTGAGATGTAACACAGCCTTGCTTCTTTCTCTGGAACTCCTTTTTCTTCCAAATTCCGTCAGTTCTCCCCTTTACTGGATCTTTCCCATCAGCATACAAATGAGCTGTCATTTTTCTTCCATTTCAAGAACGAAAATAGAAATCTAAACTCATCTTCACCCCATGTCCCTTCCAGCTCCCATCCTGCCTTTTGTCTCACCTTAACAGCTAAATTCATCCCAAGAATACATAGTGTGCTTATTATCTGCAAAGTCTCTTCCCTAGGTCTCTCACACATGTAGTTCTTCATGACATCCAGCACTCTTCGTCAAGGTCACTAATGAACTCCATGGCAACATATGACAGTTCATTTGTTCTTCAACTTGTCAATAGGTAGCAATCCATTTCAACTGCCACATGAATGCTGAGAATCAGAAGGGACAGTGCTGATAAGTGTGTGGGGGTGTTGGGTATGCATTTACACTTCCTGAAGCTCAGGAAGTTGATGTGACAATCTGACCTTGAGGAGTTTTGGCACCTGGAACTGCTTCCTTCCACAGGACATCACACTCCAGGGCTTCCTACCACTCTCTCTTTTTAAATATGGACTGATTCATGAATTTGTGTGTCATACTTGCAGAAGGGCCATGCTATCTTTCCATTCCACTCCAACTTTAGTATATGCGCTGCCATCCTAGCAAGCACCACTCTATCTCTTTTGCTGGTGTCTCTATTTGCTTGGCAGGTTTATGGGTTGCATCTCTTGCCAATCTCTCAATTGCAAGAGATTTACTGCTCCAGCTCCATGGTTGACACTCATGAATGCATTTAAGGTACATCATTGGTTGGAAACTTTGAACTCCAGACTTGTGTATCTCATTGTCTCCTCAAATTCTACTTAGATGTCTGTGATGGTCAAAATTGATTATATACGTGACAGGGTCTAGAAATCACCAAAGAAATACACCTTTGGCATGTTTATAAGGAATCATCTAGATTGGAGTTAACTGAGGTAGGAAGATCCACCTGGAATTTGGGAAGCATCATCCCCTAGGCTACCCAAAGGAGAAATGAGCTGAGCACCAGCATCCATCTCTCCCTGCTTCCTGACTGTGGATACAATGTGACCAGCTGCCTCATGCTCCTGCCACCATGTCTTTCCTACCACAATGACTGGTACTTTCAAACTGTGAGTGCAAATAAATCCTTTCTTCTTTAAGTTGTTTTGGTCACAGCAATTAAATAATAATAATAATAATAATAATAATAATAATAATAGAATGGATGTAATATCTAACAGGCATTCTATTCCAACAATAGCATGTTCTATGTTTTAGTCTGAATGTGAAATGCTCCCTCAGAGGCTCATGAATTTGAACATTTGGTCCTGAGAGTATTATTTTAGGGACTGTGCAACCTTTAGCTTGAGGAAGTAGGTCACTGGAGGGCTGGGAGAAGACTTGAGATTTATAGCGCAGCTCAGCTTCCGGCCCTCTCTCTGCTTCCTGATCCAAAATGGATATGAACATGCTCCCCATCACAGTCACCATGGTGGAGTGTATTGCCTTAAACCATGAGGCTGCTCCTGCTTTGAGTGGCTTCATGTCAAATATGGTCACAGCAATAAGAAGACAGATGTTACATTGAACTTCTAGTTTTTCTTACAAATCCAGGCATCTAAGTGAATATCAAGTCTATCTCCCCAGCTTCTCAGATGCAAGTCTTAAATTAGAATTTAGTTTCAGCCATAACTCTCCTCTGTTACACACTCTTACTCTTTCAAAGTATATCCAACATCTGCCATTTCTCCCTACCTCATTGCTATTCTGTGTGCTGGATCAACTTTCCCAGAATTGAAACATTATTTCATGGAGGGGGGAGGGAGGACTATGAGACTCAGTATGTGAACAAATGCTCCAAGTCTGGGAAAACTAGAACATTATAAACTGTCCCTGAGGGCCATCTGAAGTTTATAGACAAACCCTGGGGGGCATGCCAAGGCTATACAAGCAGTAAATGACTGCTGAAGAGGAGCCTCTGACTAGCCAAGCTCCTGCAGGTCGTAAGAGAGCTCCAGAGATGCAGTTTTCATGAGTCATGACCCACGCTGAGGTGGGCTTTTCAGTGATACAGTTGCCTTTACGTCTGTCATCCCTGCTCTTGCAAACAATTCCTCACCCACAATCCCATCAGTAACTCCAGTAAATTCATTGGCTCAGCAAGCTAGACATCTGTGTAAATTCTGCTTTGGTCTGTTGTGGATTAAGTAGATTTCTATGTGTTGCATCTCCTCAGGAAAAGTCTCACACGCTACATTGAACTTCTAGTGTTTTCTTGGGTCATATGCTGGTCCAAGTCACCACCAGCTCCTGTTTCAACCTTTGTCAATGATGTCCAAATGGGTCTCCTATTTTCATTCTGGTTCTGTCTTAATCTATATACCACCTGACAGAGTGATTCTGTTAGTCTGTGTCTGACCATGAAATTCTCCTCAGAGCTCTCTTGTGGAGTTCCCTCTCTGTCCAAACAAGAGATAAAGTCCTCCTCCTGAGGAGGTATTTTGTCCCCACCTTAGACCTCTAATTCATCAAATTTCCCAGTTGGTTAATGCTAATCAATTTGCATTGAGTTTTTAGCTAGATGTAGCTTGTGGTCACTATGTGGTTCTCATTAACTCTATACCTTATTTTTCCACCCTCTATAGCAGTGGTTCTCAACCTGTAGATCATGACTCCCTTGGAGGTTACACAACCTTTTCACAGGGGTTACATATCAGATGCCCTGCATATCAGATATCTATGTTATGATTCATAACAGTAGCAAAGTTACAGTTATGAAGTAACAATGAAAATAATTTTATGGTTGGGGGTCACCAGGACATGAGGAACTGTATTAAAGAATCTCAGCATTAGTATTCTCTAGTATATTCAGAAGTTGGCTCTTTCTGAAAATAATATTGATGGCTGACCAATCCCCTTCCATTGAAAATGAAAGTCAATGAGATAAGACTTCTTTTGCTGTGGCAATACACATTGGGTGCTCAGTAAATATTTGGTGAAAGATGCTCTTTACCCGTAGTGTAAAATTTTAAGAGCTAAGGTTCACTTCTCTTTTAAGTTTGTTATTACAATTATTTAATTTGGGTGTGCATGGATTCATGTGCACATGTTGACGGGCACCGCTGTAACACAGTGCGTATGTCATGAAGAGGTGGGAGGAAAACTTGTGGGAGCCACTTTTCTTCTTCCATCATGTGGTCCCAGAAATCGGACTCAGGTCATCAGACTTGATAGAAGGTGTTTTATCCATTGAGCCATCTTGTGAGCCCCACCTTTTCCTATTTTAGATATTTTCAGAACTTGTTCTCAGCTCGCTCTCTCTCTCTCTCTCGCCCTCTCTCTCTCTCTCTCGTTTGCCTTAATTTAGTACAGAATATACTGTTTCCCTGAAACATGAAATGTCACTTTTCTATATTAAATTATGTCACAAAATGTGTGTCATTAGAGACAGTTAATGTCATCTTTTCATTAAGTGTACCCACTTGCTAGGTTTTTAGAGTCTGTCTACCAAAAGACTGTTCATCATGAGCATTCCCTTGCTGCCATCTCAAGGTTCCTTATTTCATTTTTTTTTAAATAACTGGAAGCATTTGAGGAGCATTTGAGGAGAGATGGACAAAGTTTGTAACAAGCTTTACTGTGGCCATATCCAGTGTTATCAGAGGCTGCTTGCCTTGAAATTGCATTTCGTTGCCGTGATCAGACACTTTGACCAAAAGCAACTTGAGGAGTAAAGGGTTTGCTTGACTTACACTTTCAGGTCTCAGTTAATCACTGAGCTCAGTCAGGAGCCTAAGACTGGAATCTGGAAGCAGCAACCATGAACAACAGCTTGCTGGCTTGTTCTCGGGCTCCCACACGGACTCATGGTCAACTAGATTTCTCATATAGCCTAGGTCCACCTGCCTAGGGATTGTGCTGCCCACAATGGGCTGGATTGTCTGCATCAATCAATAAGCCCAGAAAAATCCTTCATAGGCATACCCACTGCCCAGTGTATCCTTCAACTGTGGTTCTTCTCTCTGAAGACTGTGGGCTGTGTCAAGTTGACACAGTTATGTAAAGGTGAATAAAGTTAATTAGGACACTTGCCTACTGACATCATTTTCATAGACACCAGCAGAAACAAAGAGAGTAGTTAGTTACACCTACCCCCTCCCTTAAAGGTTACACACAAAAACAAAAAGCTAGAGGCCTGGGGCTGGGGAGGTGACTCAGTGGAGATCTGAGATTAATCTCCAGAATCCATGTAAAAACCTGAATGTGGATATAGAACCCACAGAAACTCATGGGACAGTCAGCCTGGTATACATGGCATCAAACAAGAGACCCTGACTCTAACAAGGTGGAAGGTGAGATCACAAACCTGAATCCTCCTCTGACCTCTGTATGTGCACGTGGCACATGTGCATCACACTCACACCCCCCCCCCCACACACACATCAAACTCACACACACAACCAGAGTGCAATAACCTGAGTTCAATCCCCAGAACTCATGGTAAGGAGATGGCTGATGTCAGCAAGCTGTTCTCTGACTTCTATGTACACACCATGGCACAAGCATACCCTCACCTACACACAAATAAAGAAATGGATGAAATACAATTTTAAATACAAAAGCCACCTACTAAATGGACCAGTGTTCCCTTCTTGTGGTGCTGCAGATCAATCAGACCATGGGCTGTCACACACGCACACTAGGCAAATGCCCTATTACTGAGTCACATCATATGGGATAACTTATTTAGAATGAGCATCCCCAGGCTCCTCTATAGACCTCCTGATTTAGAACTCTGGAGGGCTTAGCCCAGGACTCTATAACATGAACACACAGTGACTCAAGAGACCCACCATGCTACCTACTTTGTGAAGAGGAAATAATTTTATGGTTGGGGGGGGGTCAAATTTTTCATCCCTCCATATCCATAGGAGACGGAAGCATTTGTAGATACCAACTATGATGATATGTCCTTTTCAATAAAAGATTGATTTTGGTTTTTTTATTGTGTGTATGAGAGTGTATTTGAGCATGCATGTGGGCTCCCAGGGAGTCCAGAAAAGGGTGTTGGATTTCTGGGTCTGGAGTTACAAGTGGTTGGGATTAAGCCAACCTGGGTGCTGTCATCTGGAAGGAGCAGCAAGTACTCTTAACTGCTGGGCCTTCTCCCTAGTCCCTGAGGATGCTTTATTTCTATAAAATGGTGGAAATTACTTGCAGAGTGTATGCTCTCCCATATGCTTTAAATTATCTCTGTATCACGCATTGCAGCTAATGCAATGCAAATAGCTGTTATACTGTATTGTCTAGAGAATCATGACGAGGGAAAGAAGCCTGTGTATATCCAGCACAGACATAATTATATTTTCTGAATATATTTGATACATGGTTGGTTGAACCTATGAATACAGAACCCACAGATATAGAAAACCTAGTTGTCTCTTGAGATTTTATTTTATAGGGGAAATAATACTATTTGATTAAAAAAAAAACATTGTGGTTTTTATTTATTTGTTCTGTCTGTGTTGGGGGAAGTGTACATTCCATGGAGAACAGATGGAGGGTAGAGGCAAAGCTATTCGTTCCTTCTACCATGTAGATTGCAAGGATCGAATACAGGTCACCAGGCTTGGAAACAAGCCTTACCCACTGAGCCATCTTGCCCACCTAAGAATATTCTTAATTATCTCTTGTGCCATCAGCTTGCAGCTGCTGCACAGTGGGGAGCCAGAAGAGACTCTTAATCTGACAGACTTACATGCTGGATGAATCGGAACTATATCACAGCTGTGATCAGTAACAGATGAGTTTCATCTCACACCAAAGCATGTCAGATATCCATCTGGGGCAAGAGGAAACCTTGTTGGCTGCTGGTGGGAGTGCAAAATAGTACAGTTATTATGGAAATCAGCTAGAGGTTTCCCAAACAAACAAACAAACAAGGTGGGACTGGATGCTGGAGAGGGCATGGCGTATAGAGAGGAAGAGGATGGAGGAGGAACCCACCATGGACCAGAAGCATATGGCCATGAGAAACAGCAAGCAACAAAGTATCTTAAAGCTGGGGAATAACTTAGTATAGTCCTAGATGGGCCCAATCTAGGCATATGGCTTATAATGAAAGAATCTTGATTGTGTGTCTTTTATATTAGGCATATTAGGATTGTAAAATAAAAGAACAATTGAACTATCCTATGACCCAGCTCTACCAGTCCTGGACATATACCCAATATACCACATATGGGTTTCATATCCTACAACAGAGATACTTGATCAAGTGTATGTCGATTGAAAACACCTCTTAGCTTTAAATATCAGTAAACATTGTCATAGATGTTGACGCTTTTTCAAATTGGATAAGAAACTAGGCAGGTTCAGTTTCATCTTGCTGTGTTTATTTCCAGTAACATCTGGAGGTTGCACTAAATGAAGCATGCTCTAGTTGGATTTATCTATCAACTTGATCCACACAACTGAGCGTCACCTGAGAAGGAATTCTCAATTGAGAAATTGCCCAGATCAGATTGGCCTATGGACATCTCTGTGTGGGATTTTCTTTATTGTTAATTGATGGTGGTGGTGGGGTGTGTGGAGAAGTCCACTATAGGGGGTATCATTCCCTGGGCATGTGGGCCTGGGTTGTATAAGAAAGCTAAACATGAACGATCCAGAGAACAAGACAACAAGCAACTCCTCCATAGCTTCTGCTACAAACTACTTCAATAAGAAACTACCCTGAAGGAGCTAGAGAAAATACCCAGGAGCTAAAGGGAACTGCAACCCTTTAGGTGGAACAACATTATGAACTAACCAGTACCCCGGAGCTCTTGACTCTAGCTGCATATGTATCAAAAGATGGCCTAGTTGGCCATCACTGGAAAGAGAGGCCCATTGGACTTGCAAACTTTATATGCCCCAGTACAGGGGAACGCCAGGGCCAAAAAGTGGGAGTGGGTGGGGAGGGGGGTGGGGGGGAGGGTATGGGGGACTTTTGGGATAGTATTGGAAATGTAAATGAGGAAAATACCTAATAAAAAAAATAAAGGAAAAAAAAAAAAAAGAAACTACCCTGAAAGTGTAAGCTGAATAAGCCCTTCCCTCTTCTAAGTTGCTCTTGGTTATGGTGTTGGTCACAGCAACAGAAGGGAGCCTGGAACACAACACAAACTAATACAGTAGAAATGCAGGAGAAATAGCACTATGCTTTTGTAAGCTGGGTGGTGGTGGTGCATGCCTTTAATCCCAGCATTTAGGAGGCAGAGGCAGGTGGATTTCTGAGTTCTAGGCTAGCCTAGTCTACAGACCAAGATCCAGGACAGCCAGGACTACACAGAGAAATCCTGTCTCAAAAACTCAATCCAACCAAACAAGACAAGGAAACAAAACAACTATACCTTTGTTTAAAAGCTTACCACTAAAGCATGGCATTTGAATAAGATCATTTAATACAGTGGCAAAATACAATGCAAATACGTAGCTTGCCTTACATTTTCTTCTCAACTTTGGAAACAAAAGCATAGAGGTAGAAATGGAAAACTTACTTAATATCATGAGCTGAGACTATAAATTACTGTGAATGAATTGGCAAGGAAGGTGACGTTATGAAAAATGGCAACAATGAAAACATAATTGATGGAGAATTGAAAAAGCATTTATTCTCAGACATAAATACCGAATATCACCTTTTAAAATTTCAGTTATTGGGAGAGATGACTCAGCAGGTAAAGGAAGTTGCCACCATCATGAAGAACCTGGTGTGCACATAGTAGGAGGAGAGAAACAATTCGTGAAAGTTGACCTCTGACCTCCGATTGTGCTCACTTGCACAAGTGCACCACTCCTCCACATATGTAAAATAAATAAATGTCATAAATGCCAGTTGTTAAGGTGATGTTAACCTTGGCTATCAACTTCACAGAATATGGAGTTCCCTGGAAGACACAGCTCTGGGTGTGTCTATGAGGGTGTGTCTATGAGGGGACCACCTCAGAGGGACATTGCAGGTGGCACCAAATCCTTCAAGGTTGCAGCAGAGGGGAGGTGACTGGCTGGGATAAAAGGGGTTTTTACTGTGTATTGGAGGATGCAAGCCATCCTGAAAGTGCTATTAAAACATGGATGTACCCAGGTGAGCAAGAGGTGACCTTACCCATCTGCCAAGCGGAGAGAATTGGGTCAGTGGATCCTCACAGGGGTTCAGTGACTAAGAATGATGTCCATCCTTTCCTGTCCCTGTCCCTGTGAGAGGTGGCATGGAAACCACAGGTGTGGGGGCTGCCGGGAGGGCAGGAGAGATGACAAGGGGAGAAATATGAGTCAAACAATGACTGGGGAGGGTAGGGGGTTGCCGGCAGCAGTGGGTTCCTGCTCTATGGGCAATGTTGTTTGAGATACACTTGGAGTGATCATGTGTGTTTTTATGTGAATGTCGGAATGCATGTATGATCAGGTGCATATGTATATCAGTTGCATATGTCCTTTCTATGTGTGTATGTGTGTGTGTGTGTGTGTGTGTGTGTGTGTGTGTGTGTGTAGGCTAAAGATCAATCTTGGGTGTCATTCCTCAGGAGTCATCTACTTTGTTTATTGACAGAGGACTTCTCACTGGAATATAGGGCTTGCCAGTCCTACTAGGCTGGCTAGTCAATAGAGTTCCAGGGGCCCCTCCCCTCATACCCTGCCCCTAATACCCTTCCCCCATGCTAGGATCACAAGCACACACCACCATATCTGCCTTTTGTTTACACTTGGTACTAGAGATTAAACCCAGGCTTTCAAGCTTCTCTGGCAAGCTTTACTAACTGAGCCATCTCCCAAGCTACAGAGAGAATTTTTTTTTTCCCTTATTACTATGGACATATGTTACATGTGAATGGGAGCAGGCATTGGCATGCTAGGGTACATGTGTGTTAAGGTCATGTGACAACTTTTGAATGTAGGTTCTCTTCCTCCATCACGTGGGTCTTGGTTATAAAACTTGGGTTGTCAGGCTCGGCAGCAGGCTCTTTCACCGGCTGAGCCATCTTGCTGGCCCACAGAGAACATTTTCATTACCTAAGTGTATCCAAAAGATCTGGGCATGCAATCATTTGATGAAAGGGTAAAAAGAAAATTAAAGGCTTAGGAAAGACAAAAATAGAGTTGCTTTATTTCAAGAATGTATTTGTTCAGTCTGAGAATTATGTAATATCATATAATATTTAAATGAATCACAGTGGGAAAAACCCCTCCCAAGCCATTTAGAATAATGTTATCTGTATGCTCAGAATAAGGGACACCATGTTGGGACCATGCTGACTAGTTTTGATACCGTCAATGTGATGGTAGGGTGCTCATAGAATATCCTATCCCAATTCTCCTCTAAATGTTTGAGAGGCAGAAACTTGTTTAGAGAGGGTTAGAGGTGCTTTCCAAGAGTGGAAAGTCAGGTTGGGGAAATAGCTCAGTGTGTGGGGCACAAGACCTCAGTTTGTTTTTACAAAGGCCAAGCATGGTGGCAATTGTCTGTACTAGTATTTTCAGTACTAGGAATTCCAGTACTAGGAAGGCAGAAGCAGTCAGATTCTCCCAAGATTCTGGCCATATATTCTGGGCTACTTTACAGACTGCAGCCAGTGAGAAATATTGTCTCAACAAACAAACAAATAAACAACGATAACAGCAACTACAACAGAAATCTGGGCAGTACCCGAGGAATGACATCCAAGGTTGTCCTCTGACCTCCACAATAACCAGACAGTACACACACAAAAGAATGGATGGTTAATGTGGTGGTTTGAATATGCTGGCCCAGGAGGTGTGGCCTTGTTGGAGTGGGTGTGGCCTTGTTGAAGGAAGTATATCACTGTCAGGATGAACTTTGAGACCCTTCTCCTAGCTGCCTGGAAGCCAGTCTTTTCCTGTTTGCTTTTGTAACACAATGTAGAACTCTTACCTCCTCTTGCACCAGGCCTGCCTGGATGTTGCCATGTTTCTGCCTTGATAATGGACTAAACCTCTGAATCTGTAAGCCAGTCCCGACCCTAACTAAGACAGTTAGTGAGCTGGCACTCCTCACAAACCCCCTACAACTTAATTTATATCCCTGAATCTCCATGATAGAAGAAGAGAACCAATTCTTACAAGTTGGCATCTAACCTCCACATATAGGCTGTGACATGTGTGATGATAAATGTATGAATGAAAAATGTAATAAACATCTTTTTGTTTTGTTTTGTTTTGTTTTGTTTTGTTTTGTTTTTGAGACAGAGTCTCTCTATGTGGCCCTGGCTCTCCCAGAACTCACTATAGAGACCAGGCTGGCTCACAGAAATCTGTCTCCTTCAGTCTCTTAAGTGCTTGGATTAAAGGTGTGTGCCGCTATTTTCCTTTGCTGGGAGGCTGAAGGATCACAGAGCTTGTGAAGTTTCTGAATGTTATAATAACCAAGTTCTCATCTTAGTTATTTTCCCAGAAGTAGCAGGATCAGTCCCAGGCTGATCGGTTCTCAGGCTCAGAGAACAAATGGAGAAGATGCACTGAGGACCAGCAGAGCCCTAGGGATGTCAACGAAGCAACATAGCATCATCATTAGCAAAGGGCAGGAGAATCACCATGGCAACCTCTGTGTACCACACTGCTTCCTACACTCCCCTGGGAGGAGACCTGAGTCAGAATTCCTTGCCACTCTTTGGAGAGGAACATAGAAGTAGATAGACTTCGACGGAAGCACACTGTGTATTAGAGCTACAAACATCTACGCGCCATGAGCCAGATCTGAGAAGAGATTCAAGAGTCTCACAGTTCCTCACAATTGCTCAAGGTTGATTAGTTTGATCCTTAAATTGTGCTCATCAATGCTAAGGTGAGACTTGGGGGCTGAAATTACCCTGACATGGTGCTAATTCTATATTCTAGAGCATTCTCCTTGGGTCAATTCTATTTCCCTCTGCCAGCTTGGATTCCAGCTCAGGAGGAACATGATTACTTCCTCATTACTCTCAAGTGTGCTATGCTCTGCCAGACTGTGTGTCCCCAGCTGTCCTTTAAATTCAGGAATCATCCAAGACTCGCGCGCAAATTTGTCCAAACTTTTCCCCTCCCCACTCTGTTGTTCGTTTGTTTATAGCAAGAGCTCATGTAGCCGAGGATGTCCTTGAGCTCAGTATCGATGAATTTAAACTCCAAGTCCTCCTGCCTCTATCTCCTGAGTGTTATGATTATAGGTGTGAATTACCTTTTTCTTAGAATTGAATGGGGGGGTTTCATGCATGTTAGGCAAATGTTACACTGGACATGTTTAATTTTCTCACTAACAGCTGTATCTTCAGTGCATTGGAAGGGATGTGGCACAAGGCAGGGTAATCTAAAGTATTGATGCATTACAAATCAGTGATTGGGGGCCATGTTTATCTAATGTCTGTGTGGATAGGTGTGAGAGACTGCCTTTAATGGATTTCCGAATGTTATAATACTTAAGGAATATGAAAATCTAAGGAATACAAGGAACAGGAAAATGTCCACATTTGATTCTTGGGAGATCCAAATCTTGGAAGGTACGAGTCTTCCACAAAGGCACTGGACATGGCTGAATAAACTTGCTGTCCTGGTTTGCCTTATTGACACAACCCAGACTCATCTGAGAGAAAAGGCCTTAATTGAAGAATTGTCTAGATGCTATGGACATGCTATGGACTGCTTTGTTGATTGATGTAGGAGCGCCCAGCCCACTATCGGTAGCAGCATCCTTAGGCAGGTCATGTGGGCTTGCTGAGCATGATCTTGCAAGTGAGCAGTGAGCAGCATCCTCCATGCTTCAGCCACACGTCCTCAGCTATGAGTGAGGTCCCCAGCTAGAGGGGATACCCTGAGAGCAGCAGACATTTCTGCTCTCTGCTTTCTGCTTGAGGTCCTGTCCTTACTTCCCCTAGCGATGGACTGTGACCTAGAAGCAGAAGCCAAATAAATCCTTTCCTCCCCTAAGTTGCTTTTTGGTCAGAGAGTTTTTATCACAGCAACAGAATGAAACTAAAATAAGTGCCATATGTCAATGACTAATGGGACATAAAAAAAAAAAAAACTGGACAAAGGCCACAGATCCTTGGATGAGAGGCAGTGGACAATCACACCGAGCAGTCACTAGATCCCTGGTTTGAGGCAGCTGGTCTCTGGGTGGTGTGTGTTGGGGACAGTCACCTTCTATATTTTTCTTTTTCTTTTGTTTTAAATTTTTTTATTAGATATTTTCTTCATTTACATTTCAAATGCTATGACAGTCACCTTCTAAAGGCAAAAGTATTTTTCTCTTAGAATGGGAGTTCTGTTTGGAAAGGAGTGAGGATGTTCAGGACAGTGCTGATCTTAGACGTGAAGTCTAAACAAAATGAACATTCACAATCCGGTGAACTGCAGAAAGGGACTCAGCTAAGGTTTTGGATTATCACACGCTGGGGCTGACTTTCTCTATGATTCTATTTTAATCCTTTCTTCTCTTTGGGGGAGAGATTAACAGGAGCTTCGCAGAAGTTACCTTGTAGCCTAAAACTCAGAAAGGAATTACAAAAGAAACAAATTTATCTCCATGGTTACAGGAAGGTGACCATCTGGGCCAACAGTAGCATGAAATGACTTGATTCATTCTGTTTCATATGCTTGCGATTTTAAAATGTTGGGTGGTGAAAAAGAAGTTCATTCAAGGGTCCAGAAGAATCAGGATGGATTCCAGGTCCTCACTAACAACCCAATACAATTTAAGCAGGAATCTCAAAGAATGTAGCAAGTTCTCCCTGCTTCGATGGAAGCCAGCAACTGGCCATTTCCAGGTAACCTGGGAAGCCCTTACCCCCTGTGGCCAGCTGTCCTGTCCGAAAGCCTCATCATAAAACCCAGCTGGCTCCATAGGCCAATCCAAAGTCACAGACATACAAAGGGATTGTGTGGCCTGAAGTGTCCCAGAAGGGAAAGAATTGGGGGTAAGGTAGCCCTTCCAACAGCATCTGCTGTGTAGCTACCTCCTGTGAATTAAGCCATTCTCTCAGAAAAGGAGGATGTTTATACTGAAATGGTCAGGTATTGGGAAGGCCACAGAACAAGATCCACAAGGGGAGGGAATACTGTATGACTGACAGAGCCTCCTGCAAGCCCACAGGGAGCGTCATGGACCTTGCTTTCCTGAGTTCTTACCTATGATGCCTATGAGCTTTAGCAGATTCATCTGCCTGTTAAGACACCCTCTCTTCTTTAAGTGACCTGAGTAAATCCATCGATTCACTGAAGCTAGACTAGAGTAGAATCATTTTTGTTGCTCTGTCGTCTGCGACCTATCTGGGGTGAATAGATAATTGTTCAAGTCCGCGTGGTAAAAGTGACATAGAAGGATGCAACATTTCGGCCATTCCTGCTCCTTCTCATATCATGTGCCTGTTCTCTAAAGAGTCAAGGTGAATCTTTTGGGCTTCGTTCATTCACATCAACAGTGACCACAGGCTTTCGTTCTTAAGAGTGTAGTATCCAGCTCTGAGGATGCCCCAGGGGCTGAGCATGAATGGCTGTTGGTTCTTGAAGCAATTATATCCTTCTAGGGAACCCAAACCACAGGTCTGTGAACAGCACTGGACAAAAAGTAAACTTAGAACTTAGGAAACAGAGCACAACAACTTCACCACAATGACTTTGAGCTGCTTTCAAGGGTGAGTGAGATTTTGCTATGGAAATATTATAATGGGGAAAATTCTTTGTTTCTTTTTTTTTCCCTTTCAGTCCCTATCTCCTTTCAGATCCACCCCTACCCCCAACTTCTGACTTCATAGATGTTAAAAAAAAAATCAAGTCAATTTTGTGCTGCTCGTATAGGTGTGGGGCCACCCAGGAGAGCATAGTTGACCTAGAAAATGGATGCTCCCTCTCTTAGCAGCCATCAACTGTCCATAGATCCTCAATTTGGGATGGTGGCTCATGCACCTCTCCCCCGTCCATGCTACAACACCAACTGGCTTCATCTTACGTGGATTTTGCACAGGCAACCAGAGCTGCTATGAATTTGTTAGCTCAGCAATCCTGCCATGTTTAGAAGATGCCATTGTTCTCAGCTTCTTCCTTCCTCACACTATTTCTGCTTCTTCTTCTGTGAAGGCCCTCGAGACTTGGAGGGAGAAATTCTAAATAAGATATGTGATGGGTTGCTGGGCGTGGTGGCACCCGCCTTTAATCCCAGCACTTGGGAGGCAGAGGCAGGTGGATTTCTGAGTTTGAGGCCAGCCTGGTCTACAAAGTGAACTCCAGGACAGCCAGGGCTATACAGAGAAACCCTGTCTTGAAACAAAACAAAATAAAACAAAACAAAACAAAACAAAACCAACCAACCAAACAAAAGATATGCAATGGGTTAATTTTCAATGATTGGATTTGAAAAGACCTAATATTGAGGCAAATGTTTGGTTGTGTCTCTCATCTTGTTTCCAGAAGGTGAAGACCTACTATGTGTGGGTTGCAGGAGGCAAAATGGGAATCGCTTTTGAGCATGAGTTAAGGAAGCCTCTGTGGAAGTGGGAGGGAGCAGATAAGGGTCAGAGAGGTCTGGCGGCAGCTGGAGGGAGGGGAGGGGACAAGGATGATGAGACCTACCCCAAGTGACAGTGATCCCTCATGTGACCCATGCATGTGAGATACATTGCATTAGAAGGTTTCTGTATGGTTACTTTTCCCCGACAAAAGAAACTTAAGCAAGAGTGTGTGTGCTTGGTTTTGCTGTTCTAGAGGAATAGAGTTTATTACAGTGGGAAGACAAGACAACTGTAAAAGAGAGCATGATTCGGGAGCAGGAGGCTAGCCCATCACATCTTCACCCACATAGGAAACAGAGTCTGTGAACAGGAATTGAGGCCAGGCTCTAAAACCTCAAAGTCAGTGACTTACTTCCCCCAGCAAGACTGCACCTTCTAAAACTTCCATAACTCCCCAAACAGCACCACCTGCTGCAGATCAGGTATTTAAATACATGAGCCCATGAAGGACATGTCCTGCTAAACATGTCTGACGGTAAATGCCTACAGGAGAGAATCCAGAATGGACAAGCATAATGCTTAGCCCATGGTGAACACTAAACTCTGAACCGTGAAGGTTCCAGAAGCCAGTCCAAGTTGAAGTAACAAACGTAAATAAGAATCATCCCTTCACCCTTTTCAGTCATTGTAATCATTAACTCACAACAGATATAGTCACCTGCACTGGGCCATCATATGAATGACCCTGTCAACAACTGCAAGAAAGAAAACTAAATTCAAGACTTCAAAGCCCTAGCCAGAAAGTTTATTCAAGGTCCATGACTCATACGGCTTGCTAGTTAGGAGGGCTTTTGGGGCTTAGAGCAAAGAACAAAGGCTGTAAAGTCATCCCAGGAACCAACTAGCCATAAAGATAGGGAAGACGTACAAGAATGTCCAGACTGGCCCAGCACCTCCCTATCTCCCGCCCTTCTGACCTAAGTTAAATGTTAACCAGATGCTCTGCTGTTACCTCGATCTGCATGTACAGTCCGCTGATGTTTAAATGGACCAATCATGTGAAACCGCGCCAATTCCTCCCCCAGCCCCAGACCCTTTTCTATAAAAACCCCTAGCTTCCCCTAGCTTCAAGCCTCGTTGTTGAAACCACTGTCTCCTCTGTGAGATACGTTTTGATCCGGAGCTCTGCCATTAAACTACCTTGTGTATTTACATCAAGACGATCTGTTCATGATTCTTTGGGTGCACGCCGAATCAGGAATCAAGTGGGGGTTTCCCCACTAGGTTCTTTCACAATCAAGTCATGGAAAGAGGAGGGACCCATGGGTCTCTATTGACAGATTCTGGGAGAAGGGCTTTAGTCGTATGTCCATTATTAAGCTCACCAGGTTCCAACAGATAATTCTAAACAGTGCCTCTCAACCTTCCTGATGCAGGGACCCCTAATATAGTTCCTCACACTGTGGTGACCCTCCAAACCATAAAATTACTTTTGTTACTACTTCATAACTGTAATTTTGCTACTGTTATGAATTGCAATGTAAATATCTGATGTGCAGATGCTCTTAGGTGACCCCCGTGAAAGTGGCATTCGACTCCCAAAGCAGTTGTGATCCACTGGTTGTGAACCATTGATCTAAACTGTCCCACAGATGCCTCTGGTTAAACCCAGTGGGTCACAAAACAAAACAATAACAAAAAGCATAAACATGAAAAAGAGGCTTTCAGGAAAGGTAAAGGAATAGAGGGGGTGGTAAAGAGGTAGGTAAGGATGAGAGCTAAGAGTTATCTGTATGAATTGTGTTATTGGCATGCATTGTGTATGATCTGTATGCATTAAGTGATATCTGTATTTATTAAGTGTTATCTATATGCACTTCAAGTTATCTGTATGTATTACATGTTATCTGTATGTATTGCATGTTAGCTGTATGCATTGCATGCTATCTGTATGCTTATATGTTATCTGTATGTATTGCATGTTATCTTTATGCATTAAATTTTATCTGTATGCATTGCATGTTATCTGTATGCATTAAATTTTATCTGTATGCATTGCATGTTATCTGTATGCATTACATGTTATCTGTAAGCACTGCGTGTTATCTTTATGCATTAAGTGCTATCCGTATGCATTAGGTGTTATTTGCATGCATTACATCTATATGCATTGTATGTTATCTGTATGTATTATGTGCACATGTAAAATTATCTTTAAAAGTTTAATTATTGCATTTTTAAAAAAATAATTACTCATCAAGTGTGGAAGTGACAGGATAAGAAATATCAGAGAGTGGAACTGGGGGTGTGGTGAAGGGAACACAAGCTTCAAGAAGCAGCAGCCACACGTTCCCAGATAAGCAAGAAAGATACACATTTTAACAACCAGCGACATAGCCAGGCATAGGGTCACATGCCTGCAATTTCAGCAGCTGGAGACATTTTCTTGTGGTCACAACTTGAGAGGCTACTGACAATCAGGCAAGCCTGGGGTGCTGCTGAGCACTTGGGAGAGAGAGTCTGGGCAAGCCTCTGGCACAAAGACTTGTCCAGAGGAAATGCCAAGTAACGTTGAGGTTCAGAAACTTGTTTGAACTGGAAGGGCCATGTTACTTGAAATGAGACACTCTTGGGAGACCGAAGCTATGCTGGGACATCAACATGAAACTGTGGCACACCATTGCATCCCCATGGATGTTCTTTTTGTCTCAAGATTTGGATTGTGGGAACAGAAGGGCAGGAAAGGGAAAGGAAAGGCCATCTCAGAGGATCTGTGGGTGATTTTTTTTCCTTATGAATCAGCCTTCGATTGCTTCCCGTGAGGACGCCCCAGCAAGACATCGAGATGCCGATACAATCTGCCAAGATTCATCAAGCCTGGCAGAGCCTGTCTCCTATCCTGCCAAGCTCCCTGAGAGCCAGATTCCCATAGCTACTGCAACTGGCTTCTAGAAGCTACTTGTTACCTGATATCCCGATGCTCCAAATCTTTGTGAGGTCATCTTACTGATGGGAGTTTTATTTACATGCTTGGTTAAATTCTAGTTTAATCTATCATTCTAGATTAAGTTGCATTTGTTAGATTACTTTAATCTCAGCAATAGAAGATGAAGCTTAGACAGCTACCTTAAATTCAATTTATTTGAAAGTTTGCTTTGTTTTAATGTGTGTGTGTGTGTGTGTGTGTGTGTGTGTGTGTGTGTGTGTGTCTGTATGTGTACGTGTGTTGCAGTTGCCTATAGAATCTAGTAGAGGGCATCATATCCCCCTGGAGTCAAAGTTACAAGTACTCCCTTATGACTCCAGAGTTTCAGTGGGAGTTAAAGTTAACAGAAACTCTGGAGTTACAGAGCCTCCCATTGTAGGTGGAAGGAATTGAACTCTTGTCCTTTGCAAGAGCAGAAGGTTGTCTTAGTACTGAACCATCTCTCCAGCCCCCCCCCCCATGAATTCTCTTTTCAACCCAGTATTGCCCTGAGCACTTCTCTCAACATTTGTCTCGTTTGAATTGTTCTGCTAGCTCTTCCTATCACTCTCAGTGGTGCCTCCATCTTGCCAGAGGCTGACTGTAATTTTTCATTAGGGCTGAACACTTTCTCCATGTTTGGGCTGGGGTGATTTTTCTCACTTCCTGATGAGATTTCCAATTCATTTTTACAAGAGCAAAACTCTCTCTGGTGTCAATGTTACAACCAACAAACCTCTCCCCAGGAGTGGCCAAAGGACAGCAACCTAATAGAAAGGAAGACAAAACTGATGTTGTTTATATTTACATATGTGTGCGTGTGTGTGTGTGTGTGTGTGTGTGTGTGTGTGTGTGTGTGTGTGTAAGCATATGTGCATGTGTTTTGCAACTGTGGAGGTGAGAGGACAACTTGCTGAAATCTGTTCCTCTCCTTCCACCACATGGATTCTGGGGGGTTGAACTCACGCCATCAGCTGTTTGAGTAAGTGCCTTTACCAATGAAGCCATGTTGCTAGCCTGAAAATCCTCTTTCAAGAAAGGCCACGGAGCCAGGCAGTGGTAGCATGGTGTAAGACTTCAATCCCAGCACTCGGCAGAGGCAGAGGCAGAGGCAGAGGCAGAGGCAGAGGCAGAGGCAGAGGCAGAGGCAGAGGCAGAGGCAGAGGCAGAGGCAGAGGCAGAGGCAGAGGCAGAGGCAGAGGCAGAGGCAGAGGCAGAGGCAGAGGCAGAGGCAGAGGCAGAGGCAGAGGCAGAGGCAGAGGCAGAGGCAGAGGCAGAGGCAGAGGCAGAGGCAGAGGCAGAGGCAGAGGCAGAGGCAGAGGCAGAGGCAGAGGCAGAGGCAGAGGCAGGCGGAGCTCTGAGTTTGAGGCCAGCCTGATCTGCAGAGCAAGTTCCAGGACAACCAGGGCTACACAGAGAAACCCTGTCTCAAAAACAAAATGAGAGAGAGAGAGAGAGAGAGAGAGAGAGAGAGAGAGAGAGAGAGAGAGAGAGAGAGAGAGAGCACACTGGGCCAGTGGAATTCCCTGGCTTCTGTTATCAGCTCTGCACTCATCAGGTGTGCTTACACATCCCTGTGATCCCAGCACTGAGAAGGCAAAGGTGGGATTATCAGCCATCCTTGGCTACATGGGGGGCTATTGGTAACACTGGTGACCCCATGAGACCCTGTGTGTGGTTGGAGTGGAGAGGAAGAAGGAAGGAAGGAACCAGCCAGATAACCAAGTGTGTGCACAGTCCAGTCCAGAGAGAACAGAAATGGCACATAACTAATTCCCTGGCCTCATTATCTTAGATTCAAAATAAGCTGGGGTTATGCTAAGAACCCCAATTGTTAATAAACTCGGCACCACACTGGCCGTAGAAAATATTTTAATGTGCTTATTTCCTGAAAAATAATGGCCTCAGTTAGTGATCTAAAATAGGCATGGGCTAGCCTATATAATGCCCCCTGTGACTCAGAGAAACACAAATTCTACAAAGGGCACCAATTATTCTGAAAATGACACAGGCACACACAATTATAGATACGATAATGTTTTTAAAAGATCATCTATTTGGAGTAATTGTCCAGATGTGAGAATGGAGAGGTGACCTGGTTTGGTGCCCCTCTCCTGCGCACACCTCAAGCCTCACACATCTTGACTGTCTGGAAGTCTGATTTCTGTGAGTTCAACAACCGAGGGCTGAATTGTCACCAAAATGTCCCCTCTCTTTATTAATTCAATATGTTTCCAGGGAAATTCTTTCTCTCTTGCATGATCAGCACTTCTTCGTGTTTAATAAAATATTAAGTATCTTGGCACCAAGAAAAAAAAGAAAAAGAAAAAGCTGAGCAGGTTTAAATGGCACTGTGCTTATAAACTCTGGTACAACAGTTTCCGAACTGCCCCAAAATGCTTAGCAAAGAACAAAAACAATCAATGCTGAACTCAGACCACAAGCTCTGTGTGTTTGTATGGGCAGGAGACACGTACATGGGTGTATAAACCAAAGGTCGACAGTGGCTGTCTTTCTTAACCAGTCTTCCCTGTATTTTTTTTTTTTTTTTTTTTGAGACAGAATCTCTCCCTGAACCTGGAGCTCACTGATTCAGTAGACTGGTTGGCCAGTGAGCTCAGAGCTTTTCCTGTCTCTCCTTCCTTAGCATTGGGATTACAGGCTACCATGCTTGGTTTTTTTATATGGGTATAAGGATCCAAACGTGGGTCCTCATGTTTGCATAGCAAGTGCTTTAACAACTGAGCCTTTTCCCTAGCCTTGAAGGACTTCCCAACTAGATGTTCTATGGAGCTGGCTTAACAAACATCCTAGGAACGCTGAAACAGATCCATTGAGCTCCTTGTCCACACAGACTTTCAGCAGCTCTCTCAGACCCTGAAAACCAAAACGGATTCATTTGACTCTGGCCACATCCATCCCAGTGGAGCCAACTCTAGGACTGTCCGTTCCTCCCCATATCCACACTCAACCCTTGCCTGGGCTATATCGAATATGAAGTGTCTGTCTCCTGCATTTGAATGTTTTGGTCCCCAACTATTGTGGAGCATGGTCCTCTGATACGTACAGCTTCCATCCTCTTGAGATCAGCTGTGCCTGTTTGCAAGCGTTCATCGAAACTATGTTTCCCGATTGCTGACATTGGAGGAGGCCATGCGGAGGGTTACCGGAAGCTGCAACCATTCCTCCCGAATGTCTGTATGCAAGTCTGCTCTCACTGCAGGTGGTCTCTCGGTTTAAGCCATGGATGGAGCCTCAGGGATGAGCTAACGTACACAGATGGAGGAAGGTGAGCTGAGGTAGCAGTGTAGCTATGGGGAAGCCATTATCCATGTTCACTGAAGACTATGCTCTATATCTGCTCTTTGGGGTCAGCCCCTCCCCTGCACTCTGTAGGAAAGTCTGATAGGCTGGTACCCCAGGAAGAACTTTGGTGGAATCGTACCTTGTTTTGTCACTGGGACTTTATGAGCAGATGGTAGTAGATGCCTTTTACATTTCCCTTGGGGAAGAATTCTCAGCACACCAGTTGGTGGTTCTCTTTTGGGAGCTTTTGAGAGGACACATAGGTAGAGGAAGGTCATTGGGGGCGTGGCCTTTGAGGGTCATACCCCAACTCTGTTACTGATCCAGCTCTGTTTCCTGGTCCACACACTCCTAACATGAATCTGCCCTTCTCACAAGCTCCTACAGCCAGGGAGTTGCTCTTATTTTTGTTTTTGTTTAGATACAGGCTCTCCCGTTATCCAAGCTGATCTTAAACTCATTATGTAGCCAAGGGCGACCTTGAACTCTTGATCCTCTTGCCTCCACTTCAGCCAAATGATAAACAGGTTAGCTTCACAGCTGGATTGACAGCTGACAGTTGACCTCAGAGGAGCAATAACTGGTCAGAAAGCAGTTATCTCAGCAGTACTCCAAGCAAGAAGCCAGTGATTAATAATGGTCTCACTGTGAGTACAGAGGGCAATTATTTGCCTGGGAATTCATTCCGGATATAAGGGGCATCACCCTCAGAAATTAGAAGGCCAAATTACTATGATCAACTCTAAAATTGTACATCTCTAAAATCTAGCTGATTAAAATTCAATAGGATGGGTATAATTTAGCAAAACCCACTGGCTTCCCTAAAATGATGCTAAATACATAAAGAAATGTTACTCCCAGTGCACACACACAGACACAAATACAGAAGAGAGGGGAGGTGAGGTTAAGAGAGAGAGAGAGAGAGAGAGAGAGCACACTTTTCTCAGCATCTCCTCACAGAAACACATTACTCTACACCTTTTATAAAATGTCAAGAAATAAGGCTAATAAGAAATGCATGAAGTGCTTAAGGAAATGAGAGAGGAGCCAATATTGAAATTTATAAAAGAAAAACAAATATTTTAGGAGCTATCCCCTGTCTCTGGATTGCAAGAACCTGTATCTTAAAGGACCTTGGAGTGACTTAATAAACACCTCTATGATATTTATTTTAGAATCAGGAAAAAACACCCTAAAGTTCATGTGAATAAGTAAATAGGAAAGGGACTGGACAGGTGGCTCGGTGGTTAGGAGCACCTTCCTGCTCTTTATTTTTTTTTAAATAAACTTTGTTATAAAAAAATGTTATAGCCAGGTGTGGTGGCACATGGCTTTAATCCCAGCTCTTGGAAGGCAGAAGCAGGCACATCTTTGTGAGTTTGAGGTCAGCCTGGTGTACAGAGTGAGTTCCAGGATACCCAAGGCTATGCAGAGAAACCCATTTTGATAAACCAAAAGAGAAAAAAAAATTACTATAAAAAACACCACTGCAAAACCCAAGTTTGGTTCCCAGCATCCACATAAGATGCCTGTAACTCCAGCTCCAGGGTTTCCCACCTCTATTCAGGCCTCTACTCATGTGCACAAACACACACAGAGACACACGGGATTTAAAACCATGGCAAGGGCCATGGAGAAGAACCAGATTCCTAGACATGAAGGTATATAAGATAGAACAGCCCCGTTCATGCATCCTCAGACCCACAGGATCCACAAGTCATGTGGAATCCCCCCCCACACGCAGTTCCTTCCTGTGTATTCGTACTCACGGTAACGCTTAATGTACGCTGTGCTTTGTTTGTGAAATTTCCCCCACAGTCTCATGTGTTTGACTCTTGGTGCCCAGTTTGTGGTATTGTTAGGGAAGGCTGTGAAATCTTTAGGAGGTGAAGCCTTGCTGGAGGAAGTAGGTCGTTGGGGGTGGAGCTTGATGTTTTATAACCGGGATCTACTTCCTGTTCACCCTCTGCTTCCTGGATGGATAATGAGCAGGTCAGTCTTAGGTTCCTGTCATGTTTCCTTCACCAGGATGGACTGTATGACTCTGGAACCATAAGCCCAAATAAATCCTTTCTCTTTTAAGTTGCTTTGTCAGGGCATTTTATCACTGCATGAGAAGCTAACCAAGACGTCAGGCAATGTAAGAAAGTGCAGTGGTTAGACTACTATGAAGCATCTCTCAGACGTCAATCTCCAACTCCTTTCTCTTTCTCTGCTTCTTGTCCACCACGAGGAGCAAAATTGTCTTTACTACACATTCTGGCCAACATGATGTTCTGCCCAAGTCCATGGTGCCATGTGACCATGGACAGAACTTTATGATAGAAGCCCAAATATACTTCACTTTTAAAGCTGTTCTTTGTCATGACAATAAGAAAACAGACTGCCCTGGTTAGCATAATCTGTCATCCTTGCCTTTCATGTTAAAGTTAACTGAGCAGGGATCAATAGAGGGATTGTCTGGGTTAGTTTGGCCTGTAAGTGTGTATGTTGGGGGATTGTCTTGATTGTTAATTGATGTGGAAGTGTCTAGCCAATGTGGGTGGCATCATTCCCTGGACAGGTGATGCTAGGCAGTATGAGAAAGCTAGTTCATTAGTCTAAATGAGCCAGCAAGCTTTTCTATGGGTTGTGCTTTAAATGACTGCCTTGATTTCCCTCAATAATTGACTGTGGCATGTTATCTCAAATAAATCCCCTTTCTCCCATTTAAGTTTTGTGTTTTTTTTTTTAAATCACGATCACAAAATAAAACTAGCGTTGTAATATTCAGCTTTGTCAACTTGACACCAACGAGTCATTTGGGAAGAAGGAACATTAATTGAGGGTATGTGTTCACCAGATTGGCTTTTAGCCAAGTCTGTAGGGACATTCTCTTGGTGAGTGATAGATGGAGAAGTGTTCAGCCCAATGTGGGTAGTGCTATCCTTGGACTGGTGGTCCTTGGTGTTATATGAAGGCAGGATGAGCAAGCCATGGGAGCAGTGGGAGTATTTGGGGAGCTTTGGGCTGGAAAAGACATTGAGTGCTCAGAACTTAATGAGCTAGTCGACAGGAGCTTGGAGTTAAGACTTCTGAGAGCATTGCAATGGGAATCTGGCTGGCACGTTGGCTTGTGAAGCTTCAAAGTCCCTTCAACACCCTATTAGGACTGTGAGATATTTTGTATTAGGAATCTGCAATCTCTTGTCAGCTGGGGCTGAAGGATCAGCCGTAATTAACAAGAGACCAACCCACTGAAGTGAAATCTTTGCTTTACTAGGACCACTGATGCAAGTTAGCTGGGGCTGAAAAATCAGTGGTGATTAACAAGAGTCCAGTATCCTGAGGTAAAATCTTCTGGGAAGTACTTCCTCAGGGTCAACACTTAGAAGAAGCTGTGGCACAGAGTGGACCACCTTGAATCCCAAGATGGTAGTGGAACTTGGTAATGTATGAGAGTCTCTCCGGTGGCACTAGGTTGGGTAATGAGTGAGCTCAGGATTGAAGGAATTGTGGAAGGCAGCTGAGGTACAGTACCGTGTGTGACAGGATTGGAGTCCCCACAGAGAAGCCAGAAGGTCATTGGTGAAGGTGCAGCCTCATTGTAGTAGAGGCCTCAGGATTTGAAGAGGTCATGGAGGGAAGACGAGGCCTGGCATCACAAAGCAGGGTCAGAGTCTCCGAGGAGAGCCAAGGAGAAGCTAGTTTTGAAGGTACAGTCTCTGTATCCCCAGGATACTGGAGATGCCAGGACCATGAGATGACCATCCAAGACAACTGAATATGTTAAAGTCAGCCTGAATCTATGAGACGATCTGCCTATGCTACCAATAGCAGAGCTGGGGAGGTGGAGTTATCCACCCATGCACTTTGGAACCCAGGGTACAGTAAATGAATCCCAGACGCTGTACACAGAGCTACAGAGTTCGGTTTACACAGCTGGAAGTTTTTCTTTTTCTCTTTGATTTGATTGTAACCATGTCCTGGTACATCCCTCATGAAGTAGGAAGTCCAAAACTTATTTTTGATTTTACAGGAGCTCACAGTTGAGAGACTTTGGCCATTTAAAATTATATTATATGTCTTACTGGGCTGTCAACATGAGATCCTGGAGACAAATAATAAAGGTTATGTTTTCATGGTGATACGGTTGTATGTCAAGGTGATGAGGGGTCAGTTGTGCTGGCTAGTTTTTGATCAACTTACTACAGACTAGAATCATTTGGGAAGAGGAAACCCTAATTAAGAAGATGTCTTTATCAGATTGACCTGTTGTAGTATTTGGTTAATGATTGGCTTGGAAGGACCCAGCCCACTATAGGCGGTGTCACCACTGGGCAGATGGCTCAGGGTTATCTAAAAAGGCTTGTTCATGGAGAACAAGCCAGAAATCAACATTCTTCCACGTTCTCTGCTCCAGTTCCTGACTCTAGGCTCCTACCCTGCTTGAGTTCCTGCCTCAGCTTCCCTGATGATAAACTGTTAAGTATGTAAAATGAAATAAATCCATTTCTCGGTTATGATGTTTATTGTAGCCATAGCAACCTAATTAGGACGCCAGCACTGAAATTAGCAACAATAAAGCAAAATAACTACAATAATATATCATAATCATAGTTACGCAGATGTCTCCTTCTTCAAGAAACTCAAGATGAATAGTATTTTCAGACCGTGATTGTCAACGAGTAATTAGTTTTTAGAAAATAGAATCTCGTAGATGGGGTGGGTAGCTTATTTTAGAATATTGACACTGAAATAATGAACCAATAGTCTGCATGTGCATCAATGGCCTAGAAAATCAGAAGACAGGAGCTATAGAAATGGCATCGTAATTAAAAATGCCTTGTGCTCTTGCAGAGGACATTACCTGGAATTCTAGGGGATCTGGCACCCTCTTCTGGACTCTGTGAGTACTACACCTATGGCAATATACATACACATACATACACATAAATAGGTTGAGACATACATGAGACCCATTTAGTTATTCGAGTCTCTGCAAGTCAAAATGATGCAACCTTTAATGACAATGAAAATGGCAAAGGGAGAAACAGGGCAGCAGACAGAGTTAGGGCTGTGCCTCTAATTTTCAGTCCTAAATCCATCTACTCATGGTGGTTCAAATCTGTAACCCCAGGACTCTGGAGGCTGAGGCAGGAGAATGAGGAACATGAAGCCAAATGGGAATACAGAGTAGGCTCCGAACTAGCCTTCACTATAGCAAGACCTTGTCCAAAAATGTACAAAACCAAAATGGGTGTTAGAGAGTTGACTTGGTGTTTAAGAGCCTTCACTGCTTTTACAGAGGACCTGAGTTCAAATCCCAGAACCCATATTGGGGGACTCACAACCTCTTATCATCCCAGATCAGCGGATTTCAACCTTCCTAATGCAGTGACCCTTTAATGTGGGTCCTCAGATGGCGGTAACTATAAAATTACTTTCATTGCTACTTCATAACTGTAGTTTTGCTATTATTATGAATTGTAAATGATAATGTAAATATTTCTGGAGGAGGAGGTTTGCCAAAGGTGTTGTGCCCCACAGGTTGAAAAACACCCTCTACTGAATTCCATGGGCACTCCACTCATATGCATGCATTATAGACACACACACACACACACACACACACACACACACACACACAAAACTAATATGCAACGGCAAAGGCCACATGGAAGTTGCTCAGGAGCAGAACAAGTCCACATGGTTTCTTTTTGCAGACAAGAAAATCAGCTATACGTGCTTTTGTTTTGTTTTCCTTTATTGAAATAAGGCCTCACTGTGTAGCCCAAGATAGCCCAGAATTCATAATCTTCCTATCTCAACATCTTAAGTGGACACCACTGCACTTGCTGCATTGGAAACTCCACTCCAGCTACTACCTTCTTGCATTAGATGAGGAGTGTCCAGGCTGGCTTCAGAGACAGGGCAGAGGGCAAGAGTCTGATGTGTAAAGTCTGTCTGTAATATGCATTTTTTTTCTCCCTGAGCTGACTGTGAAGCAAGCCACACTTGCATGTGAGATACTTGCTTCCTCTGGTTTCTCCAGCATTGAATAAATGAACACTTAAGTGATTGTTCCAATTCAGAAACCGGGATCCAGGGGGGCACTGTGCAAATTGATAAATCAAATTAGTCTTAAGCAGGAATGAGGTGTGGGGTAGGAAGAAAGAAAGAAAGAAAGAAAGAAAGAAAGAAAGAAAGAAAGAAAGAAAGAAAGAAAGGAAGGAAGGAAGGAAGGAAGGAAGGAAGGAAGGAAGGAAGGAAGGGAGGAAGGGAGGAAGGGAGGAAGGAAGGCAGGCCAACTGAAATACTTGACAGACGGGGGTCTGAAGGATGCAGCCACCCCACCCCCACCCTGTGACATCACAGTTACACATGGTTGGGAAGTATATTGGTTGCTTTTCTCATTGCTATAATAAAACATGGCAACTTGAGACAGGAGGCTTACTGTGGCTCACAGTTTGAAGGCAGAGTTGATGGTGGCAGGGGAGGTCGGACAGCAGAAGTGAGAGGCTGCTGGCCATGCCACATCCGGTCTAGAAGGAAGACGGATGCTGTTGTTCTGCTCACCTTTTCTTTTTCATTCAGTCCAGAACCCCAGACCATGCCATAGTGGCAGCCACATTCAGGGCGTGTCTTTTCCACATCCATTAACCCAGTTTAGACATGCTCATCCATTGGTTTCCATAGTGACTGTAATCCTATGAAGCTGACACTCAAGATGATCGATCCATCACTACTGGCTAGACTGGAAGAAACACACCTTGTGTCCCAGGTACAACTTTTGACCTTCAGCTTGTCCACTGTCAGACACAAACATCCCTTGATGAGAACAATTCTGTCCTGTAAGTACTGTCAGACAGGTGGTGACAACAGCCAGGTGTGCACTCTGGAGGCTGAGGCTGGAAGACCATAATTCTGAGGCTAGTTTGGACTGCATAATGAGACCCTGTCTCAATGTTTCACCCCACCCCACCCCCAGTCTTTTCATGAAAAGTAGAACTGGCATTAGTAATGTATCCAATGCATACCTCTCACTCCTGTATCAATTTATTACGGGATTCATTATACTGGTTTTTTTTTTTTTTTGTATCAATGATGTACTAATGATCAAATCATCACTATAAGATGTGTATGTCAGTTCCTAAGAGAAGAAAGCTGAGACCAATTGCCCCTTGAGTGGGCTTTGTTAGGGGAAAGAGCCTCATGACTGTTAGGGACAGGATGGGTATGGTCAGGCCCTGAAGCTGAGGAACACTTAGGGAGTGCTCTAGCTTCATTTCCTTGCTATGATAAAATGCTCTGGCCTAAAGCGACTTGGTGAAAGATTTAGTTCATTTACACTCACATGTCACAGTCACTGAGGAAGGGCAGGGCAGGAGCCTGAAGCAGAAACTACAGAGGAATATGTCTTGCTGGCTCACAGGCTCATACTTAATTAGCTTCATATACAGTCCAGGGCCACCTGCACAGGGAATGGGGCTGCCCACAGTGGGCTGGGTTCTTCTAAGTCAATTAATAACGAAGATACCACCCACAGATTCACCTACAGTCTAATATAATATAGGTAAATTCTCCTATGAGATTCTCTTCTGAGATAATTCTGGGCTGTTTCCTGTGGAAAGTTAAAGTTAACTAGGACTGGAGGTTAGAGCGTCCTATCAGAGATATAGGACAGTGCTTGAAGGGAGAAAGATGCTTCCCTTAAAGAACCTGAGAGAAACTTCATGCAGAGAGAGAAACACAGCTAAAGCAAACAATAAGAGAGATAGCCACCATGGGCAACATGACAGAAGGTGTGCGGCGAGGGGAGCACCATTACAGAAGCATCCTGAGCAATGGCTACTTCTGATGTTTACAACATTTAAAAGGAAGCAGGACGTTTTATATACCCATCCCATTCAGGAGATTTAGTCTGGCTTATCTATATGAAGGTACCATGGAGGATGCAGGTACTGGGTGGGACCACAAACTTATCTTGCAGTTGCCAGGGGAACAGGGGCTGGGCTTGGGTTTTTCCCACAGAGATCTGTGTGCTTCAACCTTTTATGGCAGGAGTGTCATTGTGTGAGGTGTGGCCTGATTAAAGAGTAAAATATTTAGAGAGAGAGAGAAAGAGAGAGAGAGAGAGAGAGAGAGAGAGAGAGAGAGAGAGAGAGAGAGAGAGAGAGAGAGAGAGATCCAGAGGGTCTATGACCTAATACAAATGTGCTCAATTTGATAATATACTGTTGTCAGAAATAAAAGGTTAGCAAAAGAAAATGTGCATAAGTGCACATCTGTTCATGTGTGGGCAGCAAATGCATATGTGTAGATGTGTCAAGTAACTGCCCTCTTGAGCAAGAAGTCTGTATGCTACAGACTATAATGGGTCAGGGTTAGATTCTTCAGTTTATTGCCCAAAACATCATTTCTTGCTTCCTTTCCTAATCAGACATATGTTCCCCTCCACCCCTTCTGACTTTTACTTCACATCTGCAGTTGATTCTGATAAAATTCTGTCTTGTATGATTTAGGGAGTCACTCTATAGTTCCCAGCAACCACCAAATGTCTCCACGTTTCGACCTTTATCTCCTACACACTTGATTCTTAGGTGGTGCAAAGCTTGACTCTTCTCCTACAACCACACCAACATACTGGAAAAAAAAAGTTCTATTTTGGGATTATCTTTCGTCCAATTTAGACCCAACCACAGAGTGTAAGCATTTGTCAAGGTTAGCCACTTTCAATGCCAAGCGGGAGACAACATAAATCAAAAAGTTAACATCGAAAGGTTTCCAAGGAGCCTGGAAGGAAACCAAACTAAAAAAAAGGTGACTGGGAAGGATGGCTGGGAGTGTGAGATAAAAAAACTGTGTTGTTTAATTTTCAAAGTTCACGGATACAGGAGAAAAGCAGACGCATTCAGAGGACACATCGGGATGCATTGGAAAATACATGTAACAAGGCACAAGCAGGCTGTTCTTATTCAAAGCCTTCTCTCCTGTGCCTGAGTTGGTATCTTTGCCACATTTTCAGGAAGGGCAAGCTTGGCTACGTCCTTACTGTTCTGAAGGGGAAGTGCAGGAGAGGCTTGAACAGTGGTCAGTGTGCTGAGCATTCGAGGGGGACACAGAAACTCCACTGTGTCTAACTTTACGACCAGTGAGCAAACTGGGTCTTTCGATTCATGTAAATTGGAAAGATGCATTATAGGGATCCAGAAATTTCTAATAGCTTGTGTGTGTGTGTGTGCATGTTCTCTCTGTGTGTGTATGCATGTATGAGTAAGTATATGTATGTTCATGTGTGAATGTGTAAGAGAGTGTGTACGCATATATGAGTGTGTGAGTGTATGTATGTTCATTCATGTATGAGTGTGTGCATGTATGAGTGTGTGTAAGTGTATGTATGAGTATGTGAACATGTGAGTGTATGTGTATGTGTATGTGTGAGAGTGTGTCTGTGAGCATGTATGAGTGTAAGTGTATGTATGAGTATGTGAACATGTGAGTGTATGTGTATGTGTGAGAGTGTGTCTGTGAGCATGTATGAGTGTGTGTAAGTGTATGTATGAGTATGTGAACATGTGAGTGTATGTGTATGTGTGAGAGTGTGTCTGTGAGCATGTATGAGTATATGTAAGTGTATGTATGAGTATGTGAACATGTGAGTGTATGTGTATGTGTGAGAGTGTGTCTGTGAGCATGTATGAGTATATGTAAGTGTATGTATGAGTATGTGAACATGTGAGTGTATGTGTATGTGTGAGAGTGTGTCTGTGAGCATGTATGAGTGTGTGTAAGTGTATGTATGAGTATGTGAACATGTGAGTGTATGTGTATGTGTGAGAGTGTGTCTGTGAGCATGTATGAGTGAGTGTAAGTGTATGTATGAGTATGTGAACATGTGAGTGTATGTGTATGTGTGAGAGTGTGTCTGTGAGCATGTATGAGTATATGTAAGTGTATGTATGAGTATGTGAACATGTGAGTGTATGTGTATGTGTGAGAGTGTGTCTGTGAGCATGTATGAGTATATGTAAGTGTATGTAGGCAGGTGCTCTACCATTGAGTTACATCCCAAGCCTTCTTTTTACTTTGTATTTTGAGTTTCTCATCCTGGTTTTTAACTCACTGTGGAATCCAGCTAGGCCTTGACTATGTGGTCTTCCTACCTCAGTTTCTCAAGAAACTAGAATGATGGGCCTGAGCCACCAGGTCTGACATGGGGCCCTTTATTTTATATAGGGCATTTTGGTACCCAGGAAGCCTAGGGATCCAATACCGCCATCTATTCATCTTAATAAAACTCATCCTACAACCCTGCTGTCCATCAGTGGGTAAACTATCAAGAGCCAGAGAGAGATAGTAAGCAAGTGAAAGAGAGAGAGGGAGAGGGAGGGGAAGAGGGAGAGAGAGAAAAGAGAGAGGGGAGAGGAGAGAGAGCTGAGCATCTCTCAGCAGGTGGGTGCACAGACAAAGAATGAGATGACTTTTCCTGAGAGCAAGTTCCACCTCTGATTAAAATTCTGCCTAAGACGGAAGGATGATGTTCTGAGATAAGAATGAGTCACTCGATCAGAAAGGCCTTTGTACGCATCATCCTTCCCACTTGCAGCCACGGCCATCCCTCTCTCATATTTATAAAACACATTGTTTAAAAAAAAAACTGAGTATGGTGAGTCACATCTATAATCCTAGACCTCAGGACACTGAAGCAGAGGGATTGCCACAAGTTCCAGGCCAGCCTGATCTACATAGACTTAGTTTCTACAAGATACATTTTTAAAGGGCCATCCTATCTGGGTAAGGTATAGGTAAAGGCTCACATATGTAGGGCTTTCCCAACCTCCCAGAATGTAGATCCCGGGAGATAGTTCAATGGGTAAAGAGCTTGCTTAGCAAGCACAGAGACCTGAGTTTGATTCCCATAACTCCTAGAAGGCTACAAGTCAGGCATATTAGCATATATTTGCTTTCTCTTAGGAGGTAGGGGTGGCTGATTAGTCAGTCTGGCCTTCTTGGTGACCTCCAGCATCAGCAAGAGAGAGGACCTCAAAAAAGAAAGTGGGTGATGTCTGAGCAATGACAGCTGATAATGTCCTCTGGCTCAGTGTAGAAACTGTGCCTAAAATCTCTTAGAGAGAGACTGAGTCTATGGCTCAGTGGTAGAGCCCCTGCCTAGAATCCCCCAGTGAGGTGTTAGGGCATGGCTCAGTAGTAGAGCCCCTGCCTAGAATTCCCCAGTGAGGGTCTGAGCGTGTGGCTCAGTGGTAGAGCATGCATCTATGGAAAGCTTGGATAAACAGGAAACCCCTAGGGAAAGATATTTCAGCTGAAGAGATAATCAATTTCCATAGCAGGTACAAATTAAATTACTATACTGGCTTCATTTTTTGGAAATCTTTTCTTTAAGTGATAACAGTGATAATCATCTCCATCCCGTATACAAAGAGCAGCAAATGTCATTATTATTTCAATGTATACTGGCCATTGGATCGTTTGCCTGTAGAATATCTGGTACAGGAGTCATTGTCCCTGGTTTATGGATGATGGAAACGAAGTATGGAGGCCAGGTGACCAGCAAAGACAACAACCCAGCAAAGGGCTGTTCTCAGGGAAGAAAGAAAGAAAGAAAGAAAGCACATTCTTCCAATGATGCCCAGTCTCTAGCTGAAGAATATCTGCAACAGCAGCATGGCTATGGATTAGTGACTTTTCTCATTGTTGGGACGAAATCGTCATGGTTGAAGACACAGTCCCTTGCGGTGGGTCAGAGATGGCAGCAGGAGTGTGAGGCAGCCGGTCACACTCACCCATAGTCAGGAAGCCAAGAGGAACGCTGGTGACCTTTGTCCCTTTTATTTAGTTCATAGTCCAAGCCTAGGGAATGGTGCCACCCATACTCAGGCTAGGTCTGCCCTACACAGTCAACCTTTCTGGAAACATCTTCACAGAGGTGCCCAGAAGTATGTTTCTTAGGTGGCTCCAAGTCCAATTGGTTTGACTATGAAGGTTAACAACCACAGGCAGGAACAGAAAAAGTACCTGTCCACTTCTTTGAACAGCTAATGGGAAACTTATATAGGGATTAGATCCTTGCAGGAACATCTTCTACCTGCTCTCAGTTTCCCCCCAACCCCTCTTTGCAACCTTGATTCTCTATTACAAGCTTAAATCTCAGTCACTCTTGGGCTCAAGCTCTTTAGCACAGTAAGAGGCCTGGCCAGGCCGTCACTCCAAGCAACACCTGTTTCCTCCTTAGGATTGAGAAAATAAATGAGGCCATTTCAGCTCACTGGCACTTCCTTTACAAGAGAGGGGAACCAATTTGATTTTTTGACAGCCTCTGTCTTCCTCTCACTTCAGCCTCTCAGCCTAATCACATAGGGCTCTGAAACCAAGTGGCTTGCAGGTGTTTAGCAATGACAAAGGATAGATAAGAAAAACCAATCTGACAAGGATGTGGTAGGGGCTGCAAGGGTGAGAAATCACTTTCTGGACACCTTGCTTGGGGTTCTCAGTCACTAGATACCTTATCCACTTGACTTCTCAGCCCCTGGGAATAGGAGGCGCTGTGGTCATTGACAATCTGCACTAACCTATGGATTCAAATTCCACCATGTCTGAAGATTGATAAATCGATTTATACTAATGTTTTTTCTTTTGTGATGGTTAGTATCAATTGTCAACCAAGAATCACAACCAGGAATCACCTAGGAAGAGAGTCTCTCAATGGGGGATTGTGTACATTGGGTTGGCCTATGGAAATGTCTGTGGTGGGTTGCCTTAAGTTAATTGATAAAGGGAGACTGAGCCCATAGTGGGAGGCACCATTCCTTAGGCAGGGGCTTCTGGACATTAGAAAGGTGGAGCAATCAAGCTGAGCATGGACAAGCAAGTATATGCGTGTGCATGCATTCATTTTATCTGCTATTGACTGTGGGTACAATGTAACTGAAACTCTGAATTGACTTCTCCACAATGACGTGCTATGTATAGGAGTTGTAAGATGAAGCAAATCCTTCCAGACATTGTTTTTTTGTCAGGTTTTTTTTTTAAATCACATCTAGGACACTTTCCTTGAATTGTCATAGCCCTGTCCTCAGTATAATGTGTATGTATGTGTGTGGTGTGTAGAGTGTGTGTATGTGTGTGTGTGTGTGCACGGGGTATGTGTATATGTGTGTATGTGTGTGAGGGTGTTTGTATTATGGTATGTGTGGTGTATGGTGTGAGGATGTATGTAGTGTGTGCATGTGTGTGTGTGTGTGTGTGTGTGTGTGTGTGATGTTGGTAGTATGTGGGTGGATGTGTATGTGTGTGCAGGGTGTGTATGGATTTGTCTGTATAGGTGTGTGAAAGTGTTTGTGTGTATAGTGTGGTGTGTGTGGTGAGGTTATGTATATGCAGGGTGTATGTATGTGTGTATATGTGTGTGAGGGTGTATGTGTATGTGTGGTATGTATGTGTGTGAGTGTGTGTGTGTGTGTGGTGTGTGTGGATGTGTCGTGTATGTGGTGTGGTGTGGGGGGTATAGTTGCTCAGGGTATATATATATATGTGTGTGTGTGTATGTATGTGTGTGTGTGTGTGTGTGTGTGTGTATGTGTGTGAGAGCTTGTGTGTGGTGTGATGTGTGTAGTGTGTGTGCATGTCTGTGCAGTGTGTGTGTGTGTGTGTGTGTGTGGTGTGCTGGGTATGAAGGTCAGAGATTGACACTAGATATCTTTCTCCACTGGGTTCTGCCTTACTTTCTCTGAAACAGGGACTCCTGTTGAACCTGGAGCTTGCTGATGAGCTAGGTTTGTTGATCAGTGAGCCAACTGACCTACCGTGATGACTAGTGTCATCACTATGCCTGGATTAAAAAAAAAACACACTTTTATTTATTGCTGTCCTGTGAATGTATAATGTGTGCATGTACTCATGTACCTATGAAAGTCAAAGGGTCATTGCAGAGTCTGCTTTCTCCTTCTACACTTATGTGGGTTCCAGGGATCAAACTCAGGTCACCAGACTTACATGGCAAGCGATGTCCATGGGGGAGCGATCTCACTGGCTCCGAGTCTAGATTTTTTATTTTAAACCTAGGGCTTTGCCTGATGCTTGGGCTGCAAGCAATTTACTGATGGAGCCATAGCCTCAGCATTCTTACTTACTTTAGTGACATTTATTCATTACTTTTATTTTGAAACATCATCTCACTCGGTATCCCTGCTTCGCCATGAACTCGTGAGCTCTGTGCCTGAACCTCTAGAATACTGGGGTTACAGGCATACACCACCATACCCAGTTTATGTGGGTGCTGGGTACAGAGCTAGAGTTTTTTTTTTAATTTTTTATTAGGTATTTAGCTCATTTACATTTCCAATGCTATACCAAAAGTCCCCCATACCCACCCAGCCCCAATCCCCTACCCACCCACTCCCCCTTTTTGGCCCTGGTGTTCCCCTGTACTGGGGCATATAAAATTTGCGTGTCCAATGGGCCTCTCTTTCCAGTGATGGCCGACTAGGCCATCTTTTGATACATATGCAGCTAGAGTCAAGAGCTCCGGGGTACTGGTTAGTTCATAATGTTGTTCCACCTATAGGGTTGCAGATCCCTTTAGCTCCTTGGGTACTTTCTCTAGCTCCTCCATTGGGAGCCCTGTGATCCATCCATTAGCTGACTGTGAGCATCCACTTCTGTGTTTGCTAGGCCCCGGCCTAGTCTCACAAGAGACAGCTACATCTGGGTCCTTTCAATAAAATCTTGCTAGTATATGCAATGGTGTCAGCGTTTGGATGTTGATTATGGGGTGGTTCCCTGGATATGGCAGTCTCTACATGGTTCATCCTTTCATCTCACAGAGCTAGAGTTTCATGACGGCTCGACAAGCACTCTACCACTTGAGCTGTCCCCCCCCCCTCAGCTCTTGCTTGCTTACTTGCTTTTGTACATTAATAACGGCATAGGAGAGCCTGGAGCGGTGGTTCTCAACCTATGGGGCGCGACCCCTGTGACACCCCTCCATCTCCAAGACATATTGATATCATATTTCATAGCAGTATCAACATTACAACTATAAAGTAGCAACAGAAATAATGTTATGGTTGGGAGTCATAACAATATGAGGAACTTTACTAAAGGGCCATATTGTCAGGAAGGTTGAAAGTCACTACCCTGCAGGAAGAACAGGTAGCCCTAAAACAAATTCTTGAATTAAGACTTGGGTACAAAGATCTCCACCCCGAACTTATCAGGAAGAAAATCCTTGTCTCTAGAAGGGAGGTCAGCCTGAATTTAGACCAAGGATATTAGCTGAGAAGGGTCGTTTCAGGTGCCTGACAGGAAGATTTCCATCTATTTTTCCATTTTGAAACATGGTCTCATGTAGCCCAGGCTAGCCTTAAATCTGAGCATGAACTTGAACCTCCAGCTCCCAAACATTGAGATGACAACTGACTGGCCTCCAGACAATTCTTTTGGTCTTTTTTTTTTCCTTTTAAAAGATTTATTTTTATATTATATATGTAGGTATTATGCCTGAATGTATGTCTGTGCACTACGTGAATGCTTGATGCCCAGAGAGGTCAGACCTGAGCCCTTAGCATGTGTGCATTCTCTGCTCCTAACTGCAGACGTGATGTAACTACTTGCTTCAAGTTCTCAGCATCCTGCAGTGGTGATAGACTGTATTGTAGACTTGGGAGCCAAAGAAGCCCTTTCTCCCTTGACTTGCTTTTGCCCTTGTATTTTATCATGGAGATCAGGAAGACACTAAGTCTCTCTCCTGCAGTGTAGAGAAGAGACCAGAAAAACTTGGGTTTTATATAAAGTTTATAGTGACAAAGAGAGAAAATTTGAGATAAAAAGTAAATATGTATATGTATATGTATATGTATATGTATATGTATATGTGTATGTATATGTATATGTATATGTATATGTATATGTATATGTATATGTATATGTATATGTATATGTATATGTATACAAAAGAGAATAAGGAAACTAACCATCCAATAGAGTCCTCCAAGGAAGCCCTGAAAACATGGTATAAAGGTTTTAAATGGTTCAGGAGAACTATGTGATGTTGAACTCAAATTAGATGGGATTCCTTGGCTCTGGGAAATGCTGTGTGCTACTGAGTTCAGTATTTCTTAGCTTACAGCTGGGAATGTACTCTATCGCTTGCCCAGAATACTTTAGGAAGGAGCTAGGGGTAGAGTTCAGAGGGTGAGAACTTGTCTAACACACATGAGGTCCTGGGCTCACTTCCCAATATCAAAGATTTGTTTGAGAGCTACTGGGTACAACAAAAAACAGCAACTACAAGAATGTTGAGGGAGAAGCAAGTGTATACAGCTCACAAAATCCTCGGAAGTGGCTCAGCTGATACCTCAGCCAATAGGAGTGAAAGGTACTTCCTTCAATAGACCACCCATGGGCCCACTGAACCACTCATGAAGAAAGTATATTTTATGCCCATTTTACAGACATGTAAACTTGTCCATCAAAGAAGTTAAATAACCTGTCCAAGGTCAAACAGTAACTGTCCTAATTTCCTTCCTGTTGCTGTGATAAAATCCTCTGATCTAAGGCAACTTGGGGGAAGGGAAGGTTTGCTTTAGCTTAAAGCTCCTAGTCACACTCCATCAGCAACAGAAGCTAAGGCGGGAGCTTGCTCTACCACACAGCATAACCCAATGCCAAGGAGCTCACTTCACAGCCAAGGGGAACTATAATAGGAAACATGGAGAAGAACACAGCTTCTCACCTGGCTTGCTAATGCTTAGATAGCTTTTCAAAACAGCTTAGGTCCACCTGCCTAGGTCATGATGCCACCCACAATGGGCTTGGGTATCATCTAAATCTACAGTTCTCAACCCGTGAGCCATGACACCTTTGGGGTCTATTGGCCCTTTCACAAGGGCCACATACCAGATATCCTGTATATCAGATATTTGCATTACGATGAATAACAGTAGCAAGATTACAGTCATGAAGTAACAACAAAAATTATTTTATGGGTGGGGGGATCACCACAACATGAGGAACTGTATTAAAGGGTCGCAACCAGCATTAGGAAGGTTGAAAATCACTGTTCAAAATCAATTAGCAAGTAATATAATCCCCTTAGATATATACATAGGTCAATCCTATCTGGGCAATTTAATCAACTAAGATTCTCTTCCCAGATAACAGTAGGTTGTGTCAAGTTGACAGTTAAAGCTAGCCAGGCTGGGCATGCAGACACACACCTTTAATGCCAACACTTGGGAGGGAGAGACTGGTAGAAAACTATGAGTTCAAGGCCAGCCTGATTTACATAGCGAGCTTCAGGACAGGACAGGACTACATAAAGAGACCCTGTCGCATTAAAAAAAAATCAAAACAAACAGGAAAGGCTTATAGAAGCAATCACGAACCAAATCTGAAATGACAAGTGAAAATAAATCCTCATTTAAATTGTTCGCCACAGATATTTTGCCACAAACTGAAAAAGTAATGCTGTATATATGTTTCATTTTTACCATGTAATTTCTAGGCCTAGGAAAATGAGTCACTGGTTATAGTGCCATAATTTTGGCCCTCCATGGCCACCATCCTCATCTCCATCAGAGGTGTCACAGCCATTTTTTTTTGTTTGTTTTTTGTTTTGGCTTGGTTGGTTGGTTCATGCCCCATAATGTAGAAAAGACACCATCTACAATCATTTGGTCTCCCTAACAGAAATAGCCAACAGCTAACCTCAAAACAAGTACGCCTGTGTACTGATGATATGTGGTTTTATTTGGCTGCCTGGTTCTCTCAGAGCTTGTTAAATCAGAGCCATAATAAATGTCTCCAAGGCGGAACTAGCTTGAAGGAAAACTGCCCTGGATTTGGGAGACGGTGGCTTCCCAATTGCGATTTAAAGGGGGAAAAGGAAACATGGAGGCTTGATCCAATTAACCTCCACAGCATGCTGTTCAAGCAGGGCCCAGACAGAGTCTCAGTCTATTATCCCAGAACCTTCATTAAACCAATTCTGTCTGCAGCCAGACACTCTCCTCCCTACCTGGTGCGCTCTCGTGATTACTTAATTTAAATAAAGAGTTCGCTCATTGTGTTTCCTGGGTGTTGAGAAGATTCGGAGTCATGACCTGAATTGGGGATAATATTCTCAAGTAATTTTCAAGAACCTATGAAAAATGAGTAAGTTCGGGTAAGGACAGAGTATCCCTCATGCAGACGGCTAGAGAGAAATCATTAGGGTGTCAGAAAATACAGCTCTAACCCTCATCCTGGCTCCCACCACTGTTAGATTTTGTGTGTGTGTGTGTGTGTGTGTGTGTGTGTGTGTGTGTGTGTGTGTGTGTGTGTGGTGTGTACATATACATCTGAGTATGAGCACACACACACACCAGATATCCTGCATATCAGATGCTTGCATTAAGATTCTTAACAGTATACCCAAGATATAAGATACAATTTGCTAAACACATGAAACTCAAGAAGAATGAAGACTGAAGTGTGGACACTATGCCCCTCCTTAGAATTGGGAACAAAACACCCATGGAAGGAGTTACAGAGACAAAGTTTGGAGCTGAGATGAAAGGATGGACCATGTAGAGACTGCCATATCCAGGGATCCACCCCATAATCAGCATCCAAACGCTGACACCATTGCATACACTAGCAAGATTTTATTGAAAGGACCCAGATGTAGCTGTCTCTTGTGAGACTAGGCCGGGGCCTAGCAAACACAGAAGTGGATGCTCACAGTCAGCTAATGGATGGATCACAGGGCTCCCAATGGAGGAGCTAGAGAAAGTAGCCAAGGAGCTAAAGGGATCTGCAATCCTATAGGTGGAACAACATTATGAACTAACCAGTACCCCGGAGCTCTTGACTCTAGCTGCATATATATCAAAAGATGGCCTAGTCGGCCATCACTGGAAAGAGAGGCCCATTGGACTTGCAAACTTTATATGCCCCAGTACAGGGGAACACCAGGGCCAAAAAGGGGGAGTGGGTGGGCAGGGGAGTGGGGGTGGGTGGGTATGGGGGACTTTTGGTATAGCATTGGAAATGTAAATGAGCTAAATACCTAATAAAAATGGAAAAAAAAAGATGCTCCCCCAAAGAACTTCAGTATTCCAAGGAAGAGCACTTGTAACCTTCATGGTCAAGGGTGAGGCACATCTCTGGTATCGATGGGGTATTTCCAAACAAGAAGGTAAGACTCACCTTGAATGGGGGTAACACCATCCCATGAGGACGCGTGTGAAATTTATTTGATCTCATCCATTAGTTTATTTTTAAATTATGCATATATTTATGCAGGGGTATATGTGCCTGCACACAAGTGCTTACAGAGGCCAGGAACAAGTATCAGATCCCCTGAAACTGGAATGATGAGCAGTTGTGAGCTATTCAGGAACTGATCTGGAGTTCTCTAAAAGACCAGCAAGTGCTCGTAACTGCTGGGCTACCCCTCCGGATACCCCCCAACAGATTTTAAAGTGGAAAAGGATACAACCAGTTCTCATTTCCCTGCTTTCTGGGCACTAAGATATGAACTTGCTGAATCTGTGAACTACTCTGCTTCACACCATCACTCATGAATACAATGGGTCAATCTGCAAACGTATAAAGCAAACAAACCTCTTTTCTATACAAATTACCCAGCTTCTGGTATTTTGTTATAGTAGTGGAAAATGAATTATTACAGGATTGTTGTTGTTGTTGTTGTTGTTGTGATTTGGAAACCCATGATGTCAGGGATGAATCCAGTCTCCATTTGAGTACTGAGATTTTTTAAAAGCAGGTTTAGACAGCACTGGTTTACAAGAATGAACCATTGGCTATGGCTGAAGTGAGGAATGGCAAGGGTGTTCTGCCTGAAGCACAAGCCATCACTGGCAGATGAAAACCTGAGGAAGTCCCTCTTAGAGGAAAGCATTGCTTTTCTTCATCTATCCCTCCTTCAGCTGTGAACGAAATGAAGATATCCAAGCTCATGGGCAATTATGATTTCAGGGTCCTCAGCCATAAAATGGGATTACCCAGTCAGTGGCACACCACGTACGTCTGCTTTCTCGCAATATTTTCCTTTAGCCTCACATCGACTTGCAGGCAAGCGGGGAGTGTCGAGCCTGTCGGGGGGAGTGCAGGATCCCAGGTGTGCAGGGCGAAGTCGAACAGAAGAGTGGGAAGAGCTTAAAATAATACCCTTCGAGTTCTTCTCTGCGTGACCAGAAGCCATGTCAGGACTCTAATGGCATAGCCTGCTGAGTTAGAAAAAGGCTTCCAGAAAGTGCCGGTTTAATCTCACAATAAACAGCTTCTAGGGGCCTCTTAGGCATGGCTGCATAAATCTGACTGCTTAAAAATAGACGCACACAGAGCCTGTCTTCTCTCTTCAGGCATCATATGCT